>NC_056730.1:701022418-701207418 GCF_019279795.1 Protopterus annectens | reverse complement strand
TAGTTAGTCAGGGTTAGAACAAGGGCATAGCCACTGTGATTTAAGGTATGGTTTCAATTTGCTTTTAAAGTGTTGTTGAGGTAAGGGTGGTTAGGTCTTTTGGGAGGGAGTTCCAGGTTTTGCCCACCATATTACCGAACAAGGAGTCACCAGCCAAGTTGTTAGCTTTACCTATTTGTACAAGTAGTTTGGTTGATGAGCGTAGCGTCTTGAGGTTGTTATAGGGGTGATTAGGTTAATAAGTGTTGGTGTGTTAGTAGGTTGGTACAGGATCTTGTGGGCAACTGTTAACTGGTTAAATAGTATTAGATATGGCAATTCTAGCCATCCTAGCTGCTTAAGATTATTGCAATGATGGGTTCTGAATGCAGACCCAGTTGCAAATCTGGCAATATTATTGTAGGAGATTGCTAGCTTGTTCAGGTTGTTTTTACATAGTTTCGTATATATAGGTGAGGCATAGAGAAGGGTAGAGATTAAGTGGGTATGAGCAATGGTGGTCCTGGCTAGTGGGATCAGAAAGGGTTTAATCCTGTATAGGGATCCTGATTTTTTGTTGACTGTTTTTATAGTACTGTTAATATGGGAATCGAAGGTGAGGTTGTTGTCAATTAGTACCACAAGAAGCTTAGTAGTAGAATCAGGAGATATAATAGTACCATTACTTGATGTCACAGTAAAATTAAGTGGGGAGGCCCTACTGGTGGGAGTAAATAATAGCAGTTTTGTTTTTTTGGGATTCAGGATGAGGCATTGATGTAGAAGCCATTTCTCAACTGTGTTAAACACGTTTTGGGTTAGGGACTGTAGGTCAGATAGTTAGGTGGCAGAGGATATTAATGTGGAATCATCTGTGTATTGGATACAAGTAGCTTGAGGTATAACAGTATCTAGGTCATTTATAAAAATAGAAAATAGGAGAGGGCCTAATATGGAGCTCTGAGGGACACCAAGGGCAATTAGGAGGTGGGAGGATAAGTTGTTCTCCCATAGGACAGCCTGCTGTCTGTTGTATAGGTATGATTGGAACCACTGAATAGCCAGTGTGTCTACAGACAGGTTTTTGAGTATATTTATGAGAAAGTGTTGGTTAACCATACTAAAGGCTTTCGATAGATCAATGAAGAGGGCTGAGGATAGTGTCGTTGTTGCGATTCTTATTAATACAGTCAGAAAGATAAGAGAGCAGACATGGTGCTATGAAATGGCCTAAAACCATGCTGTCAGTTGTCTAGATGGTTGTTTTCTATTAGGTGGTTTAACAGCCGTTTATGAATACATTTCTCCATAATCTTTGCCAGTGGAGATAATATGACTATAGGTCTATAGTTGGATAATCCGTTGGAGTTACCATCCTTGTGCAAGGGGATAATTTGTGAAATTTTCCAAATTGATGGTATAGTTCCTTCAGTAATAGTTCTATTAATTAGGATGGAAATTGGGTAGGCTATGTTTTTTTGCATGTATTCTGCAGGTAGTAGGTTTGCAGAGAGTGTGGTAGGTTTAAGCTTTTGTATAAGGTTACAGACAAGGGATGCAGGAACAGGTTGAAAGTGAAATGATGGGGGTGTGTTAGTGATAGAGGTGGCTGATGATGATGTGTCAGGGTATAGCTGATTGGCAAAAGACTGAATGGTCTCTGTGAAAAAAGTGTTAAAGGTATTGGCTATTTGCTTAGGATTGATGTGATCAGAGCCTAAAGGGGTGGGTGTGACTGAACGACCTGGGTATAAGAGTATATTGATACCAGACCAGAATTTTTGTTGTTTATTTTGGTGGGTTTGTTGGAGCTCAAAGTAAAAATTTTGTTTGTCTAATAATATGGCTTTTTTTGTTTCATTTCTAAGCTGTCTAAACTTTAATTGATCTGTAGGGGTTTTAGTAGAATGCCAGTTAGCCCACAGTTTGTTTCTAAGGAGGATTTTTTGTTTGGTAGCTTTTGAGAGCCATGCGGGTGGTTTAATCTTGGCTCTAATTGTATGTGTTGGAGTGTGGTAGTCTAAAATAGCTAAGAATTTTGAATTAAAGTATTTTACTGCTTCCTCTAGAGGTAGGTTTTTCAGGGGTGACGAATCACATTCCAAAAGTTCTTTTTGAAAGCTGTCAGGGTTAAAATTCTTGTTGGTCCTTATTGTCCTATAGGTCGTTGGGTTTGGAATGTTACAATTATATCTGATTATGAAGGTCAGTGAATGGTCGCTTATATCTTCGGGGAGGGTTCCTACTTTGCAAGTTTGGTGGTGACTGTTTATGAGAATCAAATCTAGGGTGCTTTCCTTGTCATTAAGTTTATTGGTCCTTGTAGGGGATGTAATGGTTTGTGGTAAACCATATAGGTTAATATGAGTAGGTGACTGTTCAGAGGTACAGCTCCTCCAGTTGATATTAAAGTCACCAAGCACTATGATTTCTTGTGGGTAGGTATTAGATAGCCAACTAAGGATATCCTCTAGGGTGTTAGAGTTGTTACCTGGGGGAAGATAAACACAGATGATGTAGATGGATTTACGTTTATTAAGTTGCAATTTGGTAATAAGAATTTCGGCCTTACTTGTGAGTGGAGGTTTAGAATCTATAGGGGTCACCTGTAATCCAGATTTGTATAGAATAGCTACTCCCCCACCCTTCTTAGCTTTACAGTCTAGCCTCAAGATATTATATCCGGGTGGAATAAACTCATTATCTTGTGTTGCATTTTTAAGCCATGTTTCAGTAAGAGATAGGATGTCAAATAAATGTACATCCATGAGTACATGTAAGTGGGTAACTTTATTATTTATGCTCTGAATATTGAGATGAGCTATCGAGAGTGAGTTAGAGTGTCTGGCGAGCAATTCTGTGTTAGCAGGCATTGGGGTGTGGGGCTCTGAAGTTGTGGTAGAGTTTGGTCCAGGGTTTGGGTGGATATCACCATCTATTAAGGGGTGAACTTGTACTCTCATTGTAAGTAGGCATGTTATGTGATTAGTTGAGAAGGGTTTTTAAACTGAGGTTGTAATGTTTGTAAGGTGATTCTGATGAAGTCTTGGCTACAAGCAGATGAAAGCGCTAAATCAATTTTTTGGAATAAACAGTTTTCTGGACTGACATCCTTGGGGCTGCTTCTTTTTCAGTTTTTAGTTCTTGTGTCTGGTTCCCAGTTTGTGGTGGAAATATTGAACCCCATTAGAATGACACCAGAAACTAAGCTAATTATAAAAGTCAATCATCTTTTGTTCATATTGTGGCATCATCCTTGAAGAAGGTAAAATGCTGCTTGGTGCTAGGCTCATACCAGCCTGAGATACAAATTTTGAGAGCTCCATGATGTCTCTCTTCATATAGTCTAGGGAGGTAAATCTTAGGTCATTTACTCCCACATGGACTATGACTGAGTCTTATTGGTATTTCTGGTCCAATGACCTGAGTGCCTGCATAATGTGGCAGATCCTGGCCCCTCATAAGCAACTGACCGTGACTTTTTCCTTACTCAGCCTGGTGAGAGGGACATCAGTGTATCTCATGATGGAGTCTCCAATGACTAGAATGTTGTATTGTATGGTGGCTTGCCTTATGGGCTTAAAGGTAGAGGCTCCATGAGATGCAGCTCTATCTGTTGATGTGGGTGTTGTTTTAAAAGAGTGCATTTACAGTTGCTAAGTTATTTGTTATGTATACTTCATCTAGGATGTCTTTGTATTTTAGGAAGGTTACATTTAAGGGCTTAAGCATATGTCTTCTTTGAACTGTGTGTAATGTATGCAGTGTGTGTACTACTGACAAACTTACTGACATTGGGAGTACTTTCATGTGAGAACTTTGCCTCCAGTGACATTGTATGAATGCATCTCTCACATACCATATCAGTTTGTTTGAGAATTAACTGGTTATCAGTAAACACGAGGCAATTTCTACATTGCCTCAGGATGCCCATATCCACCAAGCTGGTAACAGAGATAGTGGGAAAGTTCATATCCATGGCAACAGATCTTTTTTTATTGATTAGACGTTTGGAGTGGGAATATCAATCAATGTCAGGAGTATCCAGTTTGCAACTATGGGGGCAGTCCTTGTCACATCACTCTTGTATGTGATTTTATGACTGTCTCTCTTGCTGAATCATGTGTTGGCCACCATCAAGTCATTTACCAGGCAGAAGTATAGCTTCTAATAAGTGTATTAAATCATAGGAAATCTAAGGGCTAGATTCAAAAGGAGTTACTCTCAGTGAAAGTCTGCCCTGATTCCAAAAGACCTGCTCTCAGTGTAAGCGACTTACTTCAGTGTAAGACTTATCTATAAGCAAGCTTTCGGAGTGGGCCATATTCTAAAATATCCTAAAGACTTGCTCTCACCCTATTCTCAGTGTAAGTGGTCAGTTACACTGAGAAAAAATCTTTTGGAATCAGGCCCTAACACTTCATATTCTGAAGCTCTCTTCAAATATTAAATAGGCAATGTTCAGAATAAGCTTTTACATTTAATCACTGCCTTAATAAGTTGCACATCCTAATAAAACACGTCCTTTAAAAATGAACTCAAACTGTGACTGTGTTTAAAAAAAAATAATAAATCTTAATACAATTGCTAACCCTTAACCAAAAACATAAGAATAAAAATGAGAAGAATGTGTGACATTTACCCCAATATCAGTAATAATTTAATTATTTTCTGACAAGGTCAGCTCTAAACTACTTTAGTGTACCTGCCTGCAAATCACATTAGTACCTTTCTTTGTCTCTTCTGCCATTTTATTGTCATATCTCAGATTTTCATAACACTTATTGCCCATTATAAAACATAATAGTTTAATTCCTGCATGCCCTCCCCCTAAACTTTCCATCTTAAGATCGCTCCCTTCTAAACACACTTCTCAGCCTTTACCTCCACCCTGCACAACATTTATCTCAGCTTTCATATGCCTATGCAAATCGTAGACTAAGCCTTTCTAATACAATCTTATTTACTATTGACTTATCATGTTCTGCTGCTGTGCAGTGACCTATATAAACCACTGAAGGAATAATGAATGTTTTAAAATATGGCAGAAGTGGCTGCATGGTATCTCATTTGTATCAGTCGCCTTGTAGTATTCTGTTGATGTCTTTATGTAGCGAATTATATTAATTACTGGCAAACCTCTGTTGATTTTAATATGTTGCAAATCTTACACCTTGTTTGTGCAGCTTCTTTTTTGGGCCTCCTTTGAAATGGGGTCCCAACTTACTTGGATAACCCAGTAATCAAAACACAAATAAAATAAAAATGAAAAAAAAAAAATCAGTTAATCAAAGAATCCATTTAGGACCATAACTGTAGATCCACAGAGTCTGTCCAGGATTTATAAGCACATTATGCATTGCTTAGAGCGAGTGTATGGAAATCAACTCTTTAGAAGATAAAATGCAGTTTATATTTTCACCATTCCCTGTGATCGTATGGACAAAAGTCTATCTCTTTGGTGAATATTGCCAATATTGTCACTGTCCTAATAAAAACTGTCATCTCCAACACCCTGTTTAGTCATGGTCCATATTATATCCAGAGATCAGAGATGGCCTTAGGTGAAATAAAGCTCTAGGCAATGGACTCCATAGCTCTCCTACTGTCCACTAGCCCACATACTCTTGGAGTCCAGCCCTGCTTACCTTCCATCCTGGTTCTTACACCATCCAGACTGATTACTTCTTCCTTGGTTTTTTTTTTTTTTTTTTTTTTTTTTTTACATTTTATCTTACCATCCAGCTTTTTTCCACACTCATTTCAAAACAAACCTACTGGCCAAGACATCACTATAATAGCTGTGAGGGAAATAATTAAATTAATTTAGGTGTCTGGGGTTTAAGGAATGATGTTCTAGATGGTTTGAGGTGTATAAGTAAGGAAGGAAGCTCAAAGCAGGATTCTGAGTGTACAGATAACACAGACATAGCTCACACCTTCTTCCTCTTAATTTTAGTTTTCCTACTGATATTCTTGTAGATTGAAATATTGACAGGGATTCATAAAAGTTACCAAAAAGTGTAGACTACATGTACACATTGTAATCTTTCTGAGTGACTAGAAAGCACACAAAATGTGATAAGAATGTTCTTGAATACATATTGTGTACACTTCGTGCAGGCTTTATTGATTTTGGCCATCAGTCTTATTTTTAATTTAAAAGAGGAAATTAATTGTGTTTAACGTTTAATGCTCAAAGCTGACAACACAGTAGTTTCCCACAAATTAAGACAAATGTTTGAGAGGAAACATACATGATATCTGGAAATAGTACCTATTTCACTAACCTGCCAAGTAAAGATAGTCACACTCTATGTTCTTTTCTGCTGCTAAGATTTGGGATGAAAGTGAAAGAACCAATTACCATGGTCATATATGTCAATTTGCTACTGTTGTACATATACAGAACATGCATCCTCACACATAGCACCAAAAAACCACATTCTTTGTAACCTGTGTTGTTTAGATTGAGATGAAAGAGCATGTCTTCTTGTTGGCTGTTTACTTTTTTTTCTGTTGCATTTGTATTGCTCTACTTTACATGCTATTTGCACTTGGCTAAGTGATGTATTGCACAGCTGTGGGGCACAGTGATTCCCATAGTTGGCAGTCATTGAAATTACTCTGTGATGATAGTGTCACTATATTATTCCCCCTAAATGTTACGTGCAACCTTAAATTGGAAGAGTGCAGTTTTGCAACCAGAGACAATCTTCACCATTCAGCTAAGCTAGAACAGCCTTGTTGTGCCAATCTGCACCTTCATCCCCTCCTCTCAGCACAGTAAACCCCCTCCTCTCAAAATAGTAACTCCCTTCACATCAAAAATAGACAGAGTAAAGCCGGGCCTTACTGTTACAATGGGGGATGAGGCTAAAATATATACATCACACATTTCTATATTCTGATATCACCTCTGCTAGGTACAAAGTTAACCTAATACAGTTAAAACTGACTAGTCAGCCGATATACACTATCTATACAACTTATTATGAAGTCATTGAACTGCAGACTTTTTTCTTCACTCTTTGTTATCAGTCTATTAGCACTAAATAGCATCAGATAATGCTCTAAATGCTTAATGTTCACTGACAACCATTTACTTTTGCCTTCCCTACAAACTATGTGCGAGAAATGCAAATACCTACTTACGTTCCAAATCATATTTATAGCACTCAAATGGTTGTCAGTGCCCACATCTACACTGCATGCCACTCACCTTAATAGGGCTTCCTGTGCAGAGGTACTTAAGAAATCTCTTCCCAAGTCTCAAAGGCCTCTTAAGTGAAAGCCTTACCCTCATATTCCTCAGTAGTAGAACTGAAGCTCACCTACCACACTTTTATCACCACTCAACACATCTGAACTTAAGGCATCATGGTCAGCCAAAACACAAACTTAACTCACACCTTCTTCCTCTTAATTTTAGTCCACAGGTGGCTTCACAGTAAGACACAAGGATGCTGCATTCACAAGGCTTAGCAAAGAAAGGGGGGTGATGATGTGCTGCTTCTCAGGAGCCCGAATATGCAGGTAACTAGGGCACCCAAGTCTCCTCATCCCAGGTGCACATATGAAATGAGCCTTATTCATGTGGGTGTGAATGACATGAGACCCACATATCTGGATTATATAAAGAGAGACATGACTCGGCTTACTAAGTACACATCCAAAGGTGCCATGACGCTAGTCTTGAGTAGCATCCTACCTTAACTGAGAATGATGTCTCAATAAAAACAAAAGATGATAAGCTTCACCAATTTGCTCAGCTATTGATCTCATTAAAAGGCGATGCAATATGTGTCAACCTGCAGGGAGATGGATCCTTACAATATGACCTGCCTCACTAGGAATAGCCTGCACTTTTCTTTTCAGTGCCTTTCTATACTGGCCAAGACTTTCAGCACCTTCACACTGTCTTTTTTATGCAATGTAAAATTGCTTAATTTTCCAGCATAACCAAATCTAATCCAAGCAGTAGGGATTTTGTAAATAATTATATGTCATTTGTATATCAAACTGATTTGTACAGATGCTTGTATTGAAAAATCTATTTGTAAAGCTGCTTTTGTTAAAATTTATCAACAGTGTGCCCCACTGTAAAGAAAATAAATATACATGCATTATTGTAATTGAATTAAATGTATATGTTTTAACAGAAGATACTAGAAGGGAAGAGGTTAACCACAATCCAGCTGCAGTAAACCTTGAAAAATAGTTAAAATTAAATGAATCCATAAAGATTGTATCTTACAGTTCTGGTTGCAGCCAGAGACAAAATGTCTGGGAAACCAAGTATTGGGAAGTGTTCTTTATTGTCTCTATCAGTGAGCTAATTGCTACTCTTGGAGGGTAGACGTTTGAAATTGTTTTATGACTTCCAGGAGCAACAGCAGATCTGAGTAAAGCTTTATCTGTGAGTATAGTAACACATAGGTGTTAAATCCTGACAGCTTCTAGCAACAGGGGTTGCATGGGAACCAGAAGTCAGGTGAGAAGATGTATGTGATATCATTTTGTACAGAAATAATGTTTTAATATTAGAGGAAACTGAAGTCTCAGGAGCAGTCTGTTCTTGGAACCAGAGAAAGGAGGTAGACCACTCATCCACTTCATCTTGCCTTGCACTAGTAAGTGACCAGGGATAGTAATTCTGTAAATTAGTTAGGAAAATATAATGAGAATAGTTAAGTATTGGTTTTCTGCAAATGTTTGAATCTTTCCAGCTGTTCTATCTTTAATATTTCCTGTGTCTGAAAGTCTTTTGTTTACTGTAAATAGTTATTTATTATTTTCTACTTCTTTTATTATTTATTATTAAATATATTTAAACATTTCATTGTGGCTGGTCCTTTTAGAAAAATATTTAAGCTTTGAAAGAACTGCATATATTTATTTGGTGATAAGTGTGGCCACTCCTGAAAGCTTGACTGTTTAGTCACCATTACCATTTGTTTTAATATTAACTACACTCAGCATAATTGGATACCCTTTAAGATCCTTATAGTAACTGACTGGAGGCAGTGAATATATCTTATAGTCTGGGCAAAGTTGGTAGAGCAGGTAATCTGTGGAAGCATTTCCCAGATTTGTTTGTGTGTGTGTGTGTGAAAATTAAATCTCAAAGCGTGTGTGTGTCAGCTACAAGGAGCAGGGACACGAAGCACTGGTTTCACACAGATTGTGCTGAACACAGCTGTGTCAGTGGACAGCCTTCCTGGGGACATGGGGAGAGACAGATAAAGACAAATCCAGACCCCAGGCTGACTGTGTTCCCTGTGTGCTCTTAAGGGAAATTGTGCTTGATGCAGACAGGTCTGCATCTGGAAAGACTAAATGTATCCATTTGTATTCCAAGTCAACATCTCTCTCCAGTGTCAGTGGTGAGGATTCAGGCTCTTTGATTACTGGCCCAGAGTTGGGAATGTCACAGTTGCCATCATCAACTCCCCTGAGGACTCTTAGATTTTACAAGAAAGACAAATATGTACAAACAGATTGTGTCACAACCATGACCTCAAGCTACAATACCAAAAAGTGTAGCATCCAGTCCTTTGGTAAACAGGAAGAGCACAGGAGACAAAAAAACACACACAATTGTCAGTAAGGTGGCATGGGGTGAGGAGACTACAACACACATGGAGTAGCCAGCCATTCATAAAGTAGTAGGGTGGCCTGAAGGCTTGGACATAACAAATGACTGAATGAATGCACACAGCAAGGATTTGGAGAAATAAGCACATTGATCTTTTTCCATGTTGTGAAAGCTCTTCTTACATAAAGAAAGCTGTAGCTATTAAGGAGACTGGTAGTATTAAATGGACTTTTCTTTTTACTTCTCTTTGCACCTGAGGCCTGCCGATTATCAGCTCTTCTTAGCCAGTTGGCCTATTAATTTCCCCATCACCAAGGGTGAATGTCTCCAGAGAAGGTCATCATGTAAGTAGCCATCAGGAGTGATTTGAGATTTTTTTATTTTTCTCCTTATCCCCCATGCACCTGTCCAGCAACAGCCCATAAGCTGGGAGTGCAAGAGGTGATGTCAGTAGAACTGCCCTACTCACTTGCATGAGGCACAGCATGTTTTCTTTTCAGTCTTCACCAGGGAAATAATTTGAGCACACATGACCCTCAGCATGCACTTTCACCTTTCCTCCTCCCTAGGATAGGCATACCCATCCTCTCTGACTGTGCTGTTAAGCACCCATGTCTGTACTCAAACTCTGTCCTCTGGGGAATAGTCATTGCTTTGTCCCTCTATGTCCCTGGCACAGTCATGTTAAGGAGACTTCTATATGTATATATAAGTGTAGCAGCCCTCAATACTTTGAAGAACTCATTTTGGTAGATGGAGTCAGTGAAAACATAAATTTATTCTGATATGCTGACTGCATTCTGAGAATGGAAATAACAGAAGTTCAAAATGGTGCAGGAAGCAGAAGTAAAAGCACTACAGGCACTGTCAGGAGGATGGACTACACGTTGTATCTGAAGAAAGAAGTCAGGCAAGTGTTTACATGAGTCTACCCATGGATTCTGTATAAAGATCAAAGGAGCAGCCAGGTGCAGCAAAAGGAGCAGAAGTTGGTGGAATCAGTGGTGAAAACCAGGGAAATCAGCAAGAACTGCTAACAGATCATTCTACACTTAAAATTCAGCTGGGAAAGAGGACAGTATGGGCTGACTTTGGCTGCCTTGATATTTTCTGAGAAGAAAGGGTAGAGAAGGACTAATGGAAGATGGAAGAAAGGGGCAAGGTATACAGAGTGACAGGAACTGTCAAGTACCCAAGAGGAAAAGGAGACAAGTTGTGTAGAGGAAACAGAAGGGAACTTGGAAGAGATTCACACAAGATAAGATGTGGATCATTTTAAACAATTTGTAAAGTCAGAGTGGATGGTAGGAATGGAGAAGGTAATGACTGGCCTAAGAACTTCCCAACTGTTTTTTTTTTTAAATTCTTGAGTACATGTTACTCATATTATTATTTTACTGGGAATGAAATTTTAATAAACACTGAATTCTAAACAGATCAAATTTTAATATATCTTACTGACTGCTGATTATTGTCTGCACTTTATCTTTGCTGAAACGGACAAGGATTTCTTTACTACTAGGAACATTTATGTACCAATTGTAGGATAGTATTACATTATGTAATTAATTTCATTCCTGTGTTAGGCTCATTTATTTTGATACATAATAGATTAGTCAACAACTCTGAGGTAACAATTACAGAAAACAGTTCTTTATAGTTTATGGTTTAGATACACTTCTTATTGGCAAGGAAAATTGACCAATCAGAGAACTAAATACCTGTGCATCAAATTTCTTCTACATATGGGCAAAAGTAAGTACAGTCCATCTAGACCTCACAGTCAGTCATATATCTCTACTCCCTCAAAGATTTAAGAATCGAATAAACTACCCCATCTTTGAAAGTTTGTTAGCAAGGAAAAGTTATCAAACACAGAAATACTCAAAAAGAAAAACACAGTACATTAATTAAAAAAAAAACAGAAGCACACCTAACACAAACACATTACTAAGTCTGCACAAAAAATGAAAGAGAACAAAACAAAATCAATATAGTGGCACAAATTAAATGCACCTTACAGAAACAAAAGCACTAAAACTCAAAATGGATTGCTACCATTTAAGAAGAGTGACAGACATGTCAAAGGATAAAAAATAACAGCCTGATGAAAGTGAAAGCACAAACAGGAAATGAGACAGTGTAGGAAGAGACAGAAAATGAATAACATAAAGCAAAATTTGCCTCAATGGCAACAGCATACAGCAAATTTAGAGTCAAATTACAGAGTCTCCACAAACAAAACTACAGTTGAAAGACTGTATTTGTTTGACCAAATTTGAATATACAGTATGTATAAGTAAAACACTGCACAAATACTAATTCATATTAAAATAGAAATAAATTGCATATGAAATTATTAGAGAAACCCAATTAGATAAAGCCAGGAAGCATACAATCAGCTAAACTAACTTAAAATTGGATGACGTTAGAACAGCATTATTGCTTTACAAACTTTTTGTCTTGGGAGTTGATTATCCTTATGTGTATTTTAGGGTCCCTCATTATTGGCTAAATTGCATGCCTCTTAATTACTGTTAACTAACACAAGTGTAATTCAGCACTTTCCTGCAGTAGTTAACAGTAGCACTGATGCATCGTGTTAGCACAGGTCCCACAACCCCTATTCAATCCCCCATACCCAAGACATGTATTCAAACACACACACACACACACACACACACACACACACACACACACACACACACACACTCTCTCTCTCTCTCTTTCTCTCTCTCCCTCACTGCCCCCTCCCCCACGTAATCACACTCAGGGACACACACACCCCAAACACACACACAAATGCACACAGCAAATCTATCCCCTCCTAACCCCCTATTGCAACCTCAGAGGAAGACACACTTGTACATAAACTTATACATGTAGCTCCTCCCCTATACACATACACACACACACACTCTACCACCCAGGGCTGCAGCAAGCAAATTCCATTTTGTACTCACAAGCTCTTAGTGTTACCCCCACCTACCACTTAAAAATGGACACTTTTCTCAAAATGCTGCTCTGATCCCAGATACAACAAATGTAAGTAACATTTTCAGCTCTGCCTCCTAAACTATTAAAATATTATTTTTAGATTAGCAATATTGCACCTTTTGTTAAAGGCATTCATTTAGACAGCTATAGACATAATAGGACCTGAAAAAAAATAAAAAGCCACATTGCTATGATCTTCAGAAAAAAATTGTACTCAGTAGAGCACAAAGAGCATGCCTAGCTACACTCTTGTTACCAGCACCTGTCTGCTAAACTCCCCAGCACTCAGCTCTATCACAATGACTAAACATGGCCTTCTCTTAATCACTCAGCTGTGTAAATGCCTTACTGCAGGCAGTTCCAGGGTATGGTGCTTGGCTAATTAGCATATGTCCCTCCCTCAGAATGCCTCATTAGCATCTGGCATGGCCACAGAGACATCCCACCATGGTGCTGCATGTCTTCATGTAGATGAACTATGGTAGGGTTGTTTTAGAAAAAACAATGGCAGAATGAGGCACTAGAGTTGAGGAGTGAGGCCTGGCAAGCCTTAAGAAATGATTGCATGCACTAGTCCTCCTTTCATACATTGATGTTCATGAAGTAAAAGTTCCTACCTCTACACATCACCAGCCTGCAATGACTCCATTAAAATTATGTGCCATGCCATCTGTTCAAAACATATATGCAGCCCAATAAATTCCTGCTATATTTTTGTCATTTTTGCCTTGTCCACAGACAAGTCATTTGACAAGGGGTGGTCAGTGGCATCTAGCTTCCTCATCTACCACTCAACAAGTATAAGGGCTCTCTGCAGTGACAACTGACCTTCTATACCACATTCTGTGACAGACACTTTAATTCCCATTCATCTAATGCAGATTTCCCAAATGTACTCCATGCACTATGATGTTCTTAATCAGGAGAAATGCTTCTTTTTTAGTTTTACCTCTTCAGTGACCTTCAATAAATGGGAAACTTTCTCTGACCAATTAACAAATTCCTTCCACTCTGGTACTGAGCTGCGGCTGGAGGATGCTCTAGTTCCATTGCAATGCCTACCATGAGGGCATAGCAGTCCATGAGAAAAAAAGACAAACGAAACATTGATCATTGAAATTGCTACATCCAGTGATTACAGTG
Source organism: Protopterus annectens (assembly GCF_019279795.1). Taxonomy (NCBI): domain Eukaryota; kingdom Metazoa; phylum Chordata; order Ceratodontiformes; family Protopteridae; genus Protopterus; species Protopterus annectens. Next base: position 701,193,701 of record NC_056730.1, on the reverse strand, counting down.
TCTTACATATAGAGAGAAACAAAGTCATAAAATACCAGGATTTGCAAGCAGAAACAAGAGCAATGAGGAAGAAAGATACCCAGAGAGTTCCAACAGTAGTAAGAGCAACGGCTCTAATAAAAAGAATTTACAGCTGTATTTAGAAATGCTACAAATACATGTAACTTCACATGAATTACAGAAGGAGGCTCTTCTGGCTACATTGTAGGTGCAAAGAAGAGCACCCTTGGCCTTGGCTAACATATAAGATTGAAACAATACTAATTTCATGAACTCTAATCATACCCTGACCTGACTTAAGAATGAGGTCCATTCCCATCATGGTATAAGAAACCGAAAAGACTTGAAGAAATTGAACCAGGCTTGTCATGCCAAACACAGTCCCTCCACCGGAAATAAGTGTACAATGGCCACACTGATGGAGTTTGCATATCCATGTGCCTGAAGTCTAGATGAGGAGTGTGCTTCCTCCATTCAGGCAAGTCTCCTGCTACAGTTCCCTTAAGCTGCAGATGGTACTTCATCACAGGAGTGACTACAAACACTTTGGCCTTGCTCTCATGGCACTGCCCTTCTAATGAGGGAAAATGAGCCAGCCAAAGTCCCTTACTTCCTCCCTCCCTGGCCAACTGACTAACTCCCAGGCTTCTACCCAGACTGGGTCACAAAAAATTGCCTGAATATCTGCTTGTCCAACAAAAATGGGACCATTTGATTATCAGAAACAATTGACCACCTCTTCCATGCTCGTTTGAGGATCTGTTATGTAGAATTTCCGAGTCCACTAAAGTCACAGGCTGGTTGTCTTGCAAAACTACATATAACATATATATATATATATATATATATATATATATATATTTATTTATTTATTTATTTATTTTTGCTGCCCCTTCTTTGAGTTACCATTGACAACGCAGCCACTCATCAGGAAGGAACCCTGCCTGAACTTCATATGGCAAACCATTCAGCAGTATTATCTCCTTATCCTTTTAGTATTTCTTTAATCATACAATGGTCTAAGACAACCAACCAATCAAATGCTCCCTTGCTGCATACGATACTGAGCTCTTTTACAATACTGCTTTTCACAGTAAATCATAACATCTTGAAAAGGCAAGCCCATGCCTGCACAGTCCTGTGTTGGGGGTACTATAATCAACTAATGCCAGTGACCTTTCCAGAATTTCATATGCATATGCTTATACACATCAACATTTAAGGAAAAAACTCACAAGCAGAAGACAGACAAAAAAAAAGCACCATAAAAATTTTCTAACAACCTGCTTCTAAGGCTACATGGGTCTTAGTAACCTGTGAATTATGTTGATTTTCTGTTAAAACATTATTAAACCTAAAACTGGGACAGACAGAAACTGATAAAAAATAAGTTTAGTTGTTACTAATTCAGTGCTTTCTACACTACTTAATGGGAATTAGAGTGGCAAACCCTTCCCCAAGTGAAAGTTCATCTCTCCACCTTGTGCTTAAGGCTCATAGAATTATTTTAATATGCAGCCAAGCAGAGCTGAAAATTATATCATAAATGTTTTTCAACCAAACCACAGCATACTGGTGTAATTTTACTGCAGACCTGGCAAGAATGAAAACTCATATTTCCACAGCAGATTGGTAGCAACGTCAAAATAACCTGTTTGGTCAGTGAACATTGAAACTTTTAAAACACTTGCATGTAAGAAAGAGAACACCAATAAAGAGGCATCAGAAGAACAAATGTGTTTTAATCAGACTCAGTAATAATTTATTCCCATTAAAAGTCACTGAATAAAGTATGAAAAGGGCTGTTGCTGTAGGTTATAATGCAAAAACCTATTAGAAACAAATATGTAAAGCACAAATAATATGACCCATTTTATGTGTACCAACTATGCATATACTAAGGTAAATGGAGAGATCAATTAGTTATGTGGCTCCAAATACTACAGATACTCTGGAAATCCACAATACACCAATAGGGCAGAAAGTTGTCAGAAGGAAAGAGAATAAAGACCAACAGGTTTGTTCATCTCCACCCCTGCCAATTCGACAAATGGACTACACCCAATACCATTGTTCAGTGAGCAGGGGAAGGAAGCAGAGGCTATCATCGCAAGAAAGGGACACAAACCACAGCATAAAAAAGATGTGGGAGAAACGGCTGTCGAACGGTCATTAATTTATAATTTATCAACTAAACAATTAACTAAAAATGAAGTGGGCTTGCTGCAATGAGGACTTTCATTTATACCAGCTACAGGTATGGACATTACCAGCACTATTTTGGACATTAAAGTATTTGCACAAAATGTAATGCTTAAAACAATGTTTAAAAATTCTGAAAAGCCATGTAACAACTTTAAAAAGCCTAGTGTGTTCGTTCCTGACTTGAATGCATCTCTTGAGACATTTTGTAATGTTTATGAAGCTGAATTAAGACAAATAGCAGCATGTAAAGATAATATAATTTGTTAAAGATTTTGTAATTTAAGTAGTAGTGAAAAGGAAGCACTGGATAAACTGATTAATGATTTTACTATCATTATCCGCTCAATGGATAAAGGGGGTGGGGTGGGATAGTTATATATGATACGGAAAAGTATGTTGAAGCAATGTCTTCTATGTTAAATGACCAGGATGTGCATAAGAAGATTTCATTGATGCACAAAGAGATTTTATGTGAATGCATATATAAATCCCTTAATGATTGCTTTCTTAGTAATAGTATCACTAAAGAACTACTTGGCTATTTTATAGTAATGCATCCTTTAATACCTATAAATTCAAGGTCAACCTAAAGTACACAAACATAGTTTACAACCACTTCTAAGGACAATAGTGGCAGGCCAAGGATGGGTAACTCAACCCATTTCCATTTATGTTGAAAAGAATTTAAGACCAGCATTAATGAAGTCAGTGAATGTGATATGCGACACTAAACAATTTATTTATGATTTACATGCAGCAGTGACAGGAAAGAATGAGGAATTAATGGGGAGTTATCTTGTACCTCTTGATGTAAGTTCTCTATTTACAGTTATACCTCATCTTTATAGTATAAAGCTGTTAACAACTACCTAAGCTCTGGCAATATATACAGTCAGGATAAAATTGACTTGATATGCATGCTACTGGAGATAGTTTTACACAACAATGTCTTCTTGTTTAAAGATACCTATTTTCTGCAACTACTTGGCGTGGCTATGGGCACTTCATGTGCCAATAGCTACGCCAATATAGTTTTAGCATACTGGGAAGAGAAGTATATGTTGGGATATAGGGATTATTCTGAACACATTTCCTTATACAAAAGATTTGTAGATGATTTGGTATTGATTTGGACAGGAAGCATAGAGCTGCTACATCAATTCTTGTCATATATAAATAGTACCATTGATTTTTTAAAATTTACGTATACTATTTCTAGTGCACAAATAGAGTTCTTAGATATTACTATCAGGAAAAATGTCAATGGATATTTCTCTACAGAATTGCATAGGAAAACGTCGTAAAAATAACATACTATATAGAGACAGCATGCATCCTTCCCACATATATAAAAATATTATTAAGGGACAAGCCATGTGCATTTCTAGATTAAACAATGTCTTTCTTTTTGGCTTTTCCTGGTTAGGGGTTGCCACAATGGAACTCCGGTCTGATAATGAATGGCAGTAGATTTTTATGGTGCCGAGTTGCCAGCCCAAAGCCCAACCTTCAACGAAGGCAGGCCCATTCACGCATGTCTTTCGAACAACACTCGACCGCGGGGAGGACATGCAGACTCCACACAGAAGGCACTCCAGCCGAGAATCGAACAGGAGAACCTCTTGCTGTGAGGCAACAATGCTACCACTGCACCACCATGGCTTACTAGACAATGAAGAAGTTAAATTCAAGGAAGACATCACCAGGTTCAGTTATGAATTAATAGAACGTGGTTATAAGCTTGGAGAGATACATAGGGGTATACAGGAAGTAAAAAATTTGAGAGGTAATAGAACCCAACCCTATATGTATGGTCCAAGAATGATTCAAGAAAATATATCTAGAATGAATTATGGTAACAATGAAGTGAAAATAACACTAGACTACTCAAATAATGTGGATTGTGTTAGACAAATTACTAATAAGAACTGGTTTATATTGCAAGCTGACACTGAAATTAATCAAGTAATTAACAATAGACCATGCTTTAGTTATAGGAATAAAAAGAATTTGAGAAGACTGCTATGTCATGCAAATAAGTCTCATGAGACAGATGTAAGAGGGCTGCAGAAATGTGGAAGCTGCAATATTTGTGAAGTGTATTAGATAATGAGTTTACACATCCCTAGACTAATAAGGTTTGTAAGTTTAGAGTCTCTGCCAATTGTGCAACCAAGAATGTAATCTACTTAGCTACTTGCAATCTATGTAGCTCATTTTATGTAGGGATGACAAATAGGATGTTGAGGGAATGAGTTAGAGAACATCTAGCAGCTTTAAGGAACCATGATATAGAAAGAAATGCACTTGCTAAACACTCAGCTATGTTTAATTATACACATAGATTTAGTTTTAGTAATAGAATGTTTGAGATCAAGTTTAAGAATAGGAGATTTGAGAAATTTCACAGAACAATGTGAATTAAAGTGGATATTAGAACTGGAAGCAGATAAAATCCCTGGCCTTAATGATAGGGCTTCAATTAAGCCCTTTTTAAAAGTTAGACCTTTGAAATTAAATATATGTTTTATATGTGTATTATATGCATTGCACATGTTTTAGTTGTTAGTAATTTGTATATATGCATTAAGTTATCTTGTATTAATATTTATATGTATATGAATTATTGTTTTCATAGAGATATGTGATTTTCTATGTATATATATATATATATATATATATATATATATATATATATATGGACATTTACTTGTAGTTAGAGATGTGAGTTGACTTTAAGATCTTGATTACTCTAATTCATTGCTTAATTGATGAGCTGAATTTTTATATATATATATATATATATATATATATATAGATATATATATATATATAGAGAGAGAGAGAGAGAGGGATGTAATGAGTGTTTTGTAATGGTCTGAGGAAGCATTGTTTGATGTGAAAGGGCTTACCTGGTATTAAATTATATCTACTGCTTTTAGCCACCTCGTTTTGCATTTTTTATTTTAGTTATTTGCTTATTGTTGTGCTATAGAGGTCCACAGTGACAATGTTGTTTGTTGATATACTAAGGTAAAACAAAGGTGGTGTGAACTATAGTACAAAGTGAAAGTCCAGAGTCATAGAGATGCAATGTGTTGGCACTGCATGTTGGCCACCCCCTTCGCATCCAGCTCCCTCAACCTCTCCACACATAATATTCATTACTGCTCTGCTACGGCTGCCAGACCTCATCTTCTGATCAGTCCAATAATCTATATAGGCCTTCACCCTGTATATGAGGGTATATAGCATGAATCATCTATCTCCTGTTACATCCTATAACTTTTATCTATTCCTTCTTAACTCTAGTGCCTGTAAACTGTTTTCACTAGCATTTTCCTCTCAAGTCTTTGCCATTGTTTGTAATTTTTCTCCCAAGCAAATTCTGATTTATTTAAATAAACAAATAGAAAACAAATAAATAAGTGAGTGAATGAATGAATGAATGAATGGAGTGAATAAATAAGTGAATGAATTAATAAATAAGAAGGCAATAAATATCTGAAAGAAAACATTAAGTACTTATGGGTAGCTAACTGCACTTGGGAGTAAGTAAATGAGGCAGGCAGCAAGTATGCAAGCAGACCTAGGGATGCAATGGAACTGTGCAGGTAGACAGAACCATGCAATGAAATATCTACTGATGTGTACTCCAAAGAACAGGAAGCAATCTACAGAGCAGCTGTGTGTTATTTAGCACAATCTCACAAGAACAGAAGACATGAACTCAGACTGTTATTTCTTACTATAAACCAGTGTTTGTAGCAACTAAGTTAGGAATAAGATGGTGTCCTGTGAATCATAAATGACAGGTTCATGGATATTCCAAGGCCACTGAGTCTCTCAGCCATTCTTGTTTTGCTAGAACTGTCCCTCAGGCCATGCCTTCTCTCAGTCCTGGAGTAGGTTTGTGGATATCCATCCAGTTATTTAGCTTGTGTTTAAAGGAAGATAGTGAGTTGCACTGCTTAACATGCAGGGAAGTTTACTTCAGAGGCGTGGGAGGTGCTGCATGATAAACCTGCTCCTCCACTGTGTTTGATTTATCTGTTGGTGAAGATTTAGGTCCTGGTTCTAGTACTAGTAAAGATACTAGACTTGTGGAGAATCAGGAAGTCCAGGACAATCTGGTCTCTAATGTCACTGTGAAACAGCGATCTCCCTTAAAAGTCTGTAAGACATTAAATAAAGGGCTAGAGCTTCTAGCCTCTCTTGGTAGCTCAGGGACTTTAGATCTGTGATCTTTTTGCTTAGAAATCTCTGAGGTCTTTCTAATCATTTGATATGTTTAGTGAGAATCATCCTAAAGGGGGAATTGTACTCACTAATTGGTCTGATCATTGTTAAGTATAAGGGAGTGATAACTTCTTTAGACCTTACTGGAATTAGCTGGACTAAATAAAAAGGATTTCCAGACAGCTGCTGTCACATGAAGATCAAAACAGAGGGAGCAGACAACCCCTCCCCTCATCATACTGTCTAGACAACATACTTTTACATTATGAAAATATCATTGGGGACCTTGGTACCAAGGTTCCCAATGATATTTTCATAATGTAGAAGCATGTTGTCTAGACAGTATGATGAGAGTTATGGTTGTCTGTCAAAGGTGATAATACTACACTTTAGTAGCATTTAGTTTGTATCCATTGTTAGTGCACCAAGAGTTTACTAACAAGACTTAATTCTGTAGGGTGTGGGTGTGACAGGGTGACTTAACAACATCCCCCAGTTCAGAAATCATTTGCATACTTTGTTAGATGGAGTTCTTGGCTCTCTGCTTGGAGATCTGAGAAGTAAATACCAAAAAGGAGAGGCCCCAACACTGATCCCCTGTGGGACACCGCAAATCTCACTGTGTGGTTTTGTCTTTCAGCCAGTTTGCTATCCATATTATCACATATGGGTCAATTATTAAAGCATTTAGCTTTTGTATGATGGCAGCATGGGAAATGATGTTGAAGGCCTTAGCCAGGTCAAGATGCCATATGCACTGCATGGTCAGCATCTACAGTCTCTCTAATCCTTTTGAAGAAACTAATCAAATGAAATAGTGGGGAATCTACCCTTGAGAAAGCCAGATTGTTGGGGTTCAGTTCTTACAAGACTGTGAATATCAAAGTTTATGAGGTCAGTTATAATATGTTCCGTGGCTTTATGGATGAGGCTTGTAAGGTTAACAATTTTGCAAGCAGCTATGTGGATTGTAAGGCCACTTATGGTGGAGCATCACCACTGCATGTACATCACTCATCAGGGACAAAACTAATAACTAAACGTAGGTTAAATAGTTTAAAGAATGTGTCTGTAAGGGCATGCTTCACACTGTTAATTAAGCAACCAGATGTATTGCCAGTTCTCATGGATGAAGCATTTTGGTCTTACTTAACACTTTCATTAAATGATCTTTATGGATAATTGGGGTGTATGGGATTCAGCTATTTCAGGGTTTTGAATAGAAGCCTTGGGGCTGAAGCTGGCAATAAATGTATTTACAAGGATACCGGCAATGTCATTTGGTTCAGAATAGGAAGCCCAATTATGAATAAGTTCTGAACAATGCAGATAATTATTTTTTTTTAATTTTCTAGCATAGCTAAAGAAAGATTTATAATTATATTTGAATTCAGAGGCCAGCTTAAGTTCATGCAGGCACCCCTTTAGTAGGCCTGATAATGTTCTTCAGTTTTATTGTAATTCTTTTGATATTATCATTGAAAAGATCAGTTTTTGAGCTAATAAATTATTTAAGGAGTTTCTTTTGTTTGGTTGTACAGTATATTTATGGTGGTAGACCAACAGGGTGGTTTGTTTTTGAATTTCCTAATATACTTGGTTCTTGTGAGCACAGCTAGCTCTGTGTAAAATTCCTTAGTGAAGTTTGCTTCTGTATTAAGGCCAGGAGAGGTGCAGTCATAAGTGAATTTTAATAGTAGGTTGAAGTTTGCATGTCTGTAGTCTAGAGCTTTTGGGAGTTTAAAGGAAATGGTCACAAGTGTATGGTCAGATCTTACTGGAAAATGAGATACCAGAGGAATAGTGCAGGAGGCAGCCATATTAGAAAGAATCAGATCAAGAGTGCTTTGCCCTCTAGCTGGTTTATTTACCAGCTGCTCAAATAATTTTTTGTTTATTAAGTTTAGGAATTTTGGAACATATCCTACATTGAAGGTTTAGATGTCTCAAGTTATTGAAGGGTAATTAAAGGCATCCAAAATAAGGGAGTTTTTACTAAAAGAGAGATCATTGAAAACAATGGGGGATCTTACATGGTTATCAGGGGACAAAGTAGGTGTTCTGTAACGAGCTAGTACTTGATAATTAATCCGACCTAGAATGATCTGTAGCTCAGTGAGTTCAGTTTATGAGTCTCTAGGGATCTGCCTAGAGGTAATATGTTCCCTGACAAATATGGAGACTCCACCACAGGTGCCATTGGGACTGAAGGCATGAAAAGTGCAAAAGCCCTGGTAAAAAAGTAGTTCCCACTTTACATTTAAACCAATTTTCAGTACCTATGCAAACATGGATATTTTCCAAATGCAGGAGTGCCTTAAGATCAGGCATTTATTGTGTGGAATTCTGGCATTAACGAGAACCACCTTAATGTGATGCAGTTTCAGGACTGATATGCTATTTACACTGAAATGTCCATCTACTGGACTCTGTCTAAAAAAGGCACTGGAGCAGCAAAGCCTTTAGGCATTTGGAAGCCTTGAAATGAGAGGTACAGGACATGCTTAGCAAAGCAAGCTGAACTGTAAAGCATCCTTTCCCATGCTAATACATACTGGATATCCCTGGAGTGACACCAACTATTTAACCAATTATTGAAGCCATGTTGTCTTTTTTTTGTATTTAGGCATCATTCAATGTAAAGGAAAGATTCCAGTCAGCACTAGTTTCTTACCTGCATTTGTCACATGCATGGAACGTTCTGATATGGCTCTCTGTATATCCCAGAGGGTTCCACATATCAAGTCATTCACCCCTACATGCAGCACTACCATACTATAGTCATATTTGTCAAGAGTTAAGTTCCTTTGGAATCTTGTAATGTCAGAGATCCTGACACCTGCAGACAGCTCTCTATAACTCTCTCCATGTCCAGCCTTGTGACCGAATAACCAGTGTGCCTGACAATAGAATCAACAATGACTAAAACATTTTTATTGCTGCTGTGGTTCAAACTGCTGGATTTGGAGTGTTTCTGCTTAGGGTGTCTATGTGAGGTATGAAGAAGGTGAATCAGTGGCCTGATTTTTGCTGAGACTTAATCATCTTATTTCTAGGTGGCTTTGGGGAAATTGTTTTACAGCTGTGGCATGAGATATTTTGTTGCGATTAGAGAAAGATTGTGGTGGAGATATATGAAGATTACAGGGAAAGTTTGTAGGTGAGAGTGAAGATTTCAAATTAATTAGATATTTACACTTCTCACATATGGAATTATTAGTACTAACTAGAAGTCCATTATCTGTGAGTATAAAAGAGTTTATACACTGTGTTAGGAAACCTAGCGCTAAAAGGCTGGTAACAGAGGTGAAACTAGTAGGCTGACCTTCCATTTTGTCCAGTGCTCAGGTTTTTAGATAAGTAAAGAAAATGCATCACTAAGCAGGTAGAACAATATGAAAGAAATGTTATCTCCAGTTTTAGCAGTCAATAGGGAGGAACTTCCCAAATGGAGCCTCTACTACTCAGTTGCTCACTAATATGAGCAGATAAGGTAACTCAAAGACTTTAAAAGAGCAGCACAGATTGGCTTAGTGAACACTGTATTTTGGCTCTGTGGACATACCTCTCAACCATACCAAATTCCTCAGTATTTACCAGTTTTGAGGACAAAATAATGAGGTGCCACAAATTCCTGAGTGGCCCCTTGAATCCCCCCCCTTTTTTTTTTAGTTGAAGTTTGCTAGTTTGATAATGTCATCACGTGCAGGGGAGTGTGAGATGATGTCAGCTTTGTGAGGCAGACTGCCTGCCATTGGAATTTGGATGAGGTCTCTGACTGTGTCTGTGTTTACTTTTTTTATGTTCGTACATTGACAGTCATGTTATCATGGATTTAAAATAGCAGGGACGGGCAGGGAGCACAGCAGCAGGATCAGCCAGGACAGGATGAGAAAATTTATCTCCGACGTCTCGACTTCCAGCAGATCCAGGTAAAAAACCTTTGATTGCAACTGTTCATTTAGGCAGCACTGCAAATTCTTTAACATAACCTGAAAAATCCATCTACTCACACTCCTCAAGTCAAACTATTACAGATGTATGCCATTTGAAAGAGTATTGCAAAATATCATAGGCACCCTGGTAAAGCACCTTTTAGTATTTATACAAGGATGAGGAGTCCTCAGAAGAACATAAACTCAACACAAAGCCATTAGAAAGAGGAAATTATGCCTAAAGTTTTCACTACAGCTAACCATGTACTCCTGTTAAGAAAATGCATAATAGCAATATGCATGCTTAGTACACTAAAGGCTTAAACGGGTTAATACATTTATTCTGTTCATACCGCATGAATCTGCACAGCTATTAGAAACCTAATAAGAGACACTTTATTGTGCTTATGCAATGAAAATATGTGCAGCTACCAGAAACTTAATAAGAGACATTCTATTTCTGCTTATGCCATGAGAAAATGTGCAGCTGCTAGAAGTCTTGATAAAGAAAACAATAGATGTTTGAAAGCTTAAACTATAGTCAGCACTACTTGTACCAAAGCTAGAAATGTACCTTGAATCTAGACAAAATGTATCACATTATATTAGAATGTACAATGGAAGAATTGAAGAGACAAGGTGGGCTAAAATAAGCCCAAGACCAGGTTGTTTTTCTCAAATGTTTTTGCAAGACAGCAATAATCTGACCATGTCAGCAATAAGCCTGATAACATTTTCTGTGTAACATACAGAAAGTTGTGTCCAACTACGTCAGCAGTAAATTAGCAACATTTTCTATGTGACATGAAGAGAACTGTATAAGAATAATGTACTGACCACCAGAAAGTTAGACAAACCTTGTACCTACATGCTTTGTCTCCTTGCTGCAAGTAATAAAGGGTGCCTTGCTTGAACCTAATGTGTATTGATCTTTGAAGTTTTTCCTTTTACAGATTGGTCCTTCAGACCGGAACCCTCTCTTCGCCTTGGATCAGACGGCCAGGTGGCTGAAACCGTACGGGGAAGAAACCAAATCGGTTCTTCTTATATGAAAAGTCCTCCGACTGAATTGTTGTCGAAAGAGGCCAGCCACTTTCTGATCTGTGACTGAAGGACGGGTCTCCGCGAATCGGTGATCAATCACGTGGACTCAGGTAAGGTGAATCTACTTTTTTCTGTTTTCTATTTCAGATCAGGGACTAGACGTGTATTGTTTTTTATCAGATTGTATTTTTCTTACAGTCAGGGATAAAAAAAAGAGTACTGTCTTGTCATAGATCAGGAGAAGCAGAATAAGTTGGCAGTCATTCTGAAGAGACTATAACAAAATCCGTGGTACACGTTAAAATTAAGAGAAGTTACGTAACAATCAAAGGTAAAATAAAATGGGTAATAATTGCACAAAAACACCCCAGAGCCCGCCGTTAACAGAAGACGCAAAATATATGCAGTCGCAATGCACCGATAATATTAGATATTTTTCAAAATGGGTTAATAAATATGAATTTGACGGAAAATTAGAAAAATCCTCGCTTATCAAACTGATCAAACAACTCAAAAACGATTCCAAGGGTCAGGTAAAAAAGCAACGGCGGTTAGGAATTCCTCAAGCACACAGGTGGCTGGAGGAAGTAAACCGTAGGGACCAAAGGAACAAAGATTCAAAAGCAATGTTTTTTGATAAGGAGGATAATAACTTAGTAATAGCATCAGCACCTCCACTTCCTTTACCAGAATATGAAGCGAGTGAACAGGTTAGTCCACCCCCACTATATCCTGTGGTCACTGAAGATAGAGATATTATAAAACTAAAACTAACTAAAATTAGAGATCCCATCGGAACCAGGTCCCGAACAAAGGCAAATAATTCAGAAGAAGATATTGAGTTATGGCAAATAGTTAAGAATTCACGACCTATAGGAGAAGAAGAAGAAATATGCCTGCTTATAGAAGTACCTAATCCTCAGGCAGGTCAGGACAATCAAGACCCAACTATCTTAGTATATAGACCTTGGACTCCGGAAGATATCCGGAAAGCCACTGAGGGAATTCCCTATCTGAAGATTAATTTTAGAAAATTCTCAGAGGACTTACAAGGAATGAGATTAAGTTATAACTTAAACGGAGAGGAAGTAGAAAAAGTAGTTAGACAAATTGTAGGGCCAGATTGGTACATGATTTGTGGCAACAGGAACCCTCGTGACGCTGCACAAAGACCCCTCCCACATAGCAGCGCAGAATTAGACACAAGAGTAAAAGGTCTTACAGACCACATCTCTGAAAAATGGAAACCTAGGGCAGACTGGACTTGCATTAATCAATGCATCCAACAAGAAGGTGAAACTATTGACCGGTACTATGCCAGATTGTCAGAATGTTTTAATAACCACTGTGGAATGCAGGTTCCTGAAGATCAAACGCAAGATTCCCCATATGAACAGCAATTAAAGAATGCATTTTTGAAAGGCAGTAGTACACCTATAAGCAGTTTTATTACAAAACACATGGTAGACCATCGTACCAGCAGGTTACAATCATTACTTGAATATGCTAGACATGCCGAAAGGCATTTTAATAGCAAAAAGAAAAAGAAAGCTAAAGTATTTTCTGTAGAAGACAGAGCAGAAGTTTATGTAGTACAGTCTGGGGAAAAGGGCAAGAAAAATGCACAGGGAAACAAGCAGTCTGATCAGCGATCAGAGGACTTTGAAGGGCGTAAGAAAAGGGGAGAATGTTTTAAATGTGCTAAAAAGGGACATTTGGCAAGGGATTGCAGGAAAAATAAGAAGGCAACAACGGAAGACAAGGAGGATGAGGACTGACTATATGATAGTCAAGAATCACTAGAAGGGGCTAGCAAAGAAAGGACAAATGAGAATGTGAAAGAGGGAGTAGAGGAAGTGCAGGAAGTTAGTGACAATGAAGAAAACAAAATATTAGACCTAGCTTTGTTGAGCTTAGAACTCTATTTAGCAGACACAAAACCAGAAGTTACACTCTTGGTAGAAGGAAGGGAGGTCAATTTTTTGTGTGATTCAGGGGCATCACAGACCCTGATACACCCCTCCAAACTACCAGAAAACATAGAGTCACCTGATCACATACTGGTCAAAGCAGCTAATGGACAGCTGTATCGGGAGCCTCTCTCCCATAACATTGCAATAACTGATCCAGTTTCAGGATTAACACAGAAAAGCAAATTGTAGTTTCTGCAAAATGCCCAGTAAATCTCTTGGGCAGAGACCTCATGCAGATATTTGGTATAGCAGTAGTACCAACCATGCAGGGTATGGAAGCACAGCGACATAATAATACCTTTGTTGTACAATCGGGGGGTGAAATGTTTTACTGGTACAGCCAGGACTTGGTTACTACTGGTCCAGGGACCGTGACCGAGGAACTAATGAGCATAGCCATCAGTAAGTTTCCCTCCCTTGACATTGACAAGCAACACCTGTTGCACTGTACCCTGTATTTTTGTAACACACCAGAAACTGATAAGGAATATGAGAAAGAATTATTTAAGAATCATACAAATAGATTGACGCTGCGTAACCTGTACTGGGACACAGAAGGGAACAGTGTAGCCAGCTGTTCACTGCCCCAGGAGTTTTTTGCACTTTATAGATCTAATCGATTACCACATGTTAGTTTAACTAAAAACAAAAATATAAAATGGGCAGACCTAGGAGAAAAAGCCACGAGATGGGAGAAACAGACAGAACTAGAACTGTCAGGACAGGGAATACGAGTGCAAAAATTGAATTGGATAACTCAGACCAACCCAGCTGTGCACTTACAATCTAGCAAAGACAGCTGATGGACACTCCTATTAAAGGAGGAAGAAAACACCTTGCGAGGTATACCAGAGACTCTCTGGTCAAAAGGGAAATCAGATGTAGGACTCATTCGTACAGTGGGGCCAGTCACTATCACGCCAAAGTCAGCATTCAGACCACAAAAAAGACAGTATCCCTTAAGAAAAGATGCAGAGGCAGTGATAAAGCCTATTATAGCATCCTTACTTAAAGGAGGGATACTAATAGAATCTCCCGATTCACCATGTAACACACCCTTATTTCCAGTTAAAAAAGCCAATGGAGAATGGCGTATGGTCCAGGATTTGCAAGCTGTAAATGACGCAGTAATACCAAGGTCACCTAAAGTGCCAGATCCACACACCCTGTTGAATGACTTAAAACCTCAACAAAAATATTTTTCTGTGGTAGACATTAGCAACGCATTCTTTTTGATACCGATACACCCTGATAGCCAGTATTGGTTTGCATTTACATTTCAGGGAAAAAGATATACATATACACACCTACCACAGGGATATTGTGAAAGTCCAATGATATTCTCACAAGAAATGGCAAGCAACTTGGCGGGATTCAACCCACCAAGAGGTAGCCAGGTTTTACTTTATGTTGATGACATTCTGCTGGCGACCCCCACCCAGCAGGATTGTAAGGAAGATACCATAGCACTTCTACGATTTTTAGCTGCTGAGGGACATAAGGTAAACAAAGACAAATTGCAGCTCTGGAAAAAACAGGTTAAATACCTAGGATATGTAATATCCAAGGAAGGTAGAACGTTAGATGAGGACAGAAAAGTAGCAATTTTACAAGCACCAAAACCCACTACCAAGAAGGAAATTATGTCCTTCCTGGGTACAACTAATTTTTGCCGAAGCTGGATTCCAAACTATGCTTTGGAATCAGCACCCTTAACTGACCTTATATATAAGACGCCTATGGCAGTGCAGGATTTGTTACAATGGACACCAGAGGCAGAGTCTGCCTTTTGTAAACTAAAGCAGTTAATAGCATCCTCACTATTTCTGGGATTGCCAAACTATCATAAACGTTTTTTCCAGACTGTAGATTGCAATCAGGGTTATATGACATCAGTATTAACACAACAGCATGGGCATAAGCAATGCCCCATCACTTACTATTCATCACAACTGGACCCAGTGGCATGATCCTTACCCCACTGTGTACAAGCAGTAGTTGTAGCTGCAATGACAGTGCAGGCTTCAGCCTCAGTAGTCTTGTTCCACCCTCTCACTTTGAGAGTGCCCCATGCAGTCGCGATCATTTTACTGCAAGAAAAAGTGGCATATCTCTTCCCTGCTAGGCAGCTTTCCTGCATGACTATATTGTTGAGCCAACCTCATATGACAATTGAACGATGTACAACTTTGAACCCTTCTAAGCTGCTCACAACCCCTGCAGATGGCACACCCCACCGTTGCCTGCAGGTAATTGAGCAAAAGACCCTACCTAGAAAAGATCTCATGGACGTCCCCTTGGACAGTGCCGAGGTGACATATTACGTGGATGGCTCATGCAAAAAGGGTCCTGCAGGAAAAAACCTAGTAGGATATGCAGTAGTCTCTGATACTGAGATTGTAGAAGCAAAATCTTTACCACACTATTTATCTGCACAGGCAGCAGAATTGATTGCCCTGACACGGGCATGTACCCTAGCAAAGGGTAAATGTGTAAACATTTTTACTGATAGCCAGTACACTTTTTCCACTGTACATGTGTTTGCACAACAGTGGAAAAACCGGGGAATGATAACATCTACTGGCAAACCTATAAGTCATGCACAGTTTATTTTAGATCTTTTAGAATCTATTCAGTTACCTCAGAAAGTGGCCATTTGCAAATGTACAGCTCACACCAAGCAACAGGATAGGATTTCAAAAGGTAATGCGAGAGCTGATACAGCTGCAAAACAAGTGGCCACAGAAGTATTTCTTTTTAATAAGGAATTGCAACCATCTGAAACCTTAGATCTAGACATGTTAAAAACAATGCAGACACTCACTACGCAAGCTGAAAAACTGTGATGGATAAAATGAGGAGCAATCCTCGAAAAAGGGCTGTACATCTCTAAAGAAAGAAAACCAATACTACCTTCTAATTTTCTTCGCTATGCAGCATTGTTGAGCCATGGGCAATGCCATGTCTCAACAGGGGGGATGGTACAGCTGGTGAACCAAGTGTTCACAACGTACGGATTTACAAACTACTCTAAAAAATTTTGTTTGATGTGTCAGATTTGTAACAAACATCATGCACAGAAGGCGATAAAGCCCAAGCAAGGGAGTTTCCCCACACCACCATATCCATTTCACACTATCTGTATGGATTTCATAGAATTGAACATATGTGAAAATAAAAAGTATGGTCTTGTCATTATAGATATGTTTTCCAGGTGGGTGGAAGCCTTTCCAACCAAAAATTCGGATGCAGCTACAGTGGCAAAAGTACTTGTCAAGGAAATTATTCCTAGGTTTGGCATTCCGGAAAGAATCTACAGTGACAATAGTACACATTTTGTAAATCAAACCATACAGCAGTTAAGTAAGCATTTTGGTATTTCTATAAAAAATCATTGTGCATACCATCCACAGTCTGCAGGGCTGGTTAAAAGGCATAATGGTATATTAAAAATCAAATTGAGAAAATTAATAGCTGAGACAGGAAAACCTTGGTTGTACTGTTTACCCCTGGCACTGTTGAGCATGAGAACTGTCCCTACAGCAAAAGGATTGACTCCTTTTGAAAAACTGTTTGGAAGAGCTTATTATACACCCCAGTGGAAACTTCTCATGTCATCAGACCAGGAAGCCGATTTTACACTAGCTGAATATATGAAAAAGTTGTTGAGTTCTAAACATATGTTGCAGTCAAATTCTGTTTCAGATAAAAAACAAACCGAAACATTGGAAGTGGCAGTGAATCCAGGAGACTGGGTATGGATTAAAATCGTGAAGCGAAAGAACTGGGCATCGCCAAGGTGGGAAGATCCCTACCAGGTGCTTCTTTCGACACCTACTGCAGTCAAAATAACAGAACAAGCTTTTTGGATACATCTGACGCACTGCAAGCTGGTAAAGAACTTTGAATTGGACAAAGATCTTACCTCTCCATTGGGACCCTAAGCACAAAGTCTGGATACAAAGGGGGGTCAGATCAATAGGACTGATCCATCTCAAACCCAGTGAAGAAACCATCAGTGCTGAAGGTCCTATTAGGGCAGAGAGTAAGATCACATGTCCAAAATAAGATGATGGAATCCAGTAAGATCCAAATACACCTACTTGGAAGAACCGGAGAAAACGGAAATGCAGATCAACTGTTTCCACAAAAATATTACATGACCATCCTGTTGATTGTACTGGTGACAATAATCTTTTTATTGTGGCCATTTCTTTTCTCAGCTATGCAAGTAGAACTAAATAAGCATTCAGAGTGGCACCCAAACTTTAATACTTACCAGGCAATTAAATATGTGTATGCTGAAACCTTCAATGTTTCGAATTGCTGGATTTGCACGACTTTACCAACAGCATATGGGGGGGGGGCTACTGTTAACTGCAGTTCCCCTAGGGGCTAACAAAACCTGGGAAAACTTAATTCATAATACATTAGATGTCACATCAAAATATAAGGTAGTATTGCACTTGTCTATTTGACAGAAAGGAACTGTGTGTTTTTATAAGAATGATACAGTCAAGGTGGGTTGGAGCTATTGCAATGTAACTGTTCCCTATAGATGCTACACTAAATCTGATAACATCAAATTCTATTGCAACATGAGCTATGATTCATTTGTTGAACTGATGCATAGGACAATTAAAGAAGTAAAACTTAATGCTGATCTCTACAAACAACTGTCTATAATCGACAGAAAAATGTTTCATGCAGAGCAAGGGTATAGTAAAGTTACTACTAAAGTGGAAGATTGTTACTTTATATGTGGAAGAAAAGCATATAAATGGCTACCTGAGAATTGGTCCGGCAGTTGTTTTTTGGGATTCCTGGTTCCGGCCATACAACACACGACAGTTTTACCTCAAGGGAAGATTCGGAATGTCCGAGAAATCAAGAAGCCTGTCAATCCAGTGGGACAAATCAATGCACCCTGGAAATACCATCATGACGTAGGTCCTGGAAATAACAAAGGATTATCACACATGGATCTGAGTGATACTGTCATATCGTGGGCAGGCGTATTACCAGCATATGGAGCAACAAAATCAATCTGGGAACTGAGAAAATTGTCTAAACTTCTCGAAATAATGAGTAATGCAACCTTTTCTGCCCTAGAATTGGTAACTGATGAATTGACTGCCATGAGAACAGTGGTACTTCAAAATCGCATGGCTCTTGACTTCACTCTAGTGGCGAGAGGAGGTACGTGCGCTTTAATCCAGGAGGAGTGCTGTTCATATATTCCTGACCACAAACACGAGATAGACAACCATCTTGAGGTAATCCAGCAGGTGTCGGCCATGACCAAACCAGGACCAAATCCATTGACGGACTTTTTCCAGAAATTGTTTGGGGGTGGGGCAGTATCCTGATGAACATTCTGATTGCCATCTGTGTAGGGATAGCTCTACTGATGGTGTGTGGGTGCTGCTGCATCCCCTGCATAAAAGGACTAATCAAAAATTTTGTAGACATTTCAGTTTCAAAAACCTTATACCAAGATGCTGAACTCGAAGAGTTACTGAAAAATTGAAAATGCTTTCATGGGTTTAAACTAAATGACTCTCTTAACTGCAAATCCTGAGTAGGAAGAGGTTAAGAGAAGAAAAAACTGTTTATGCTTGTTTTGAAAGTAGAATAAAAGTATTAAAAGGGGGGAAATGTTAAGAAAATGCATATTAGCAATGTGCATGCTTAGTACATTAAAGGCTTAAAAGGGTTAATACATTTATTCTGTTCATACCGCATGAATCTGCACAGCTATTAGAAACCTAATATGAGACACTTTATTGTGCTTATGCAATGAAAATATGTGTAGCTACCGGAAACTTAATAAGAGACATTCTATTTCTGCTTATGCCATGAGAAAATGTGCAGCTGCTAGAAGTCTTGATAAAGAAAACAATAGATGTTTGAAAGCTTAAACTATAGTCAGCACTACTTGTACCAAAGCTAGAAATGTACCTTGAATCTAGACAAAATGTATCGCATTATATTAGAATGTACAATGGAAGAATTGAAGAGACAAGGTGGGCTAAAATAAGCCCAAGGCCAGGTTGTTTTTCTCAAATGTTTTTGCAAGACAGCAATAATCTGACCATGTCAGCAATAAGCCTGGTAACATTTTCTGTGTAACATACAGAAAGCTGTGTCCAACTACGTCAGCAGTAAATTAATAACATTTTCTATGCGACATGAAGAGAACTTTATAAGAATAATATTATGACCACCAGAAAGTTAGACAAACCTTGTACCTACATGCTTTGTCTCCTTGCTGCAAGTAATAAAGGGTGCCTTGCTTGAACCTAACGTGTATTGATCTTTGAAGTTTTTCCTTTTACAACACCCAATTAAACAACCGAGTATTACTTTTCATAGTTTTTGAGATAGCTAAGTTTTATTATTATTATCAATGTACTTAATCAGTTTAATTCCATGAAATCATCAACCGATTGCCTTACTGTAAGCTTTCTGACAGTTTAGTGTTGACTTTTCATTTAGTCTAAGCAGGTGAAAAATAAATAAACTGCTTCAGTATGAGAAGTGAGAATGTGTGTCCTTTTAACCATGTTGCAGTAACTTCTACTAAACCTCAGGGGCTTATTTGCACTTAAGAGACAGGCGTTATCCAACTTTTTAGTGACTTTATTAATGACTTTTTTTGTAAAGGTATTTGTTAATACACACACACACACACACACACACACACACACACACACACACACACACACATGAAAGGTGAAATTATCTGATTCATTTGAAGGAAGATAATAACAGATGGACCATAAGAATAAAAAAACGCATATGTATATGCAGTGACCAGCTAACTGGTATGATTTGCAGGCGGTTAACTCACTTTTTCAGCCATCTGCTAGGAATGGTATAGGTTCATAGGTTCATAGGTAGATACTGGGCTATCTGTCTGAAGGCATATATTAGCTCAGCCACGCTGTGCGGGATTCACCTGCCCCTTTGGTTAGTTCCCTAGGCCCTTGATCTAGCAGCTAGTACCCTTGGCCCCTATCTAGTAGAACTGTTGGTATGATCCCTGCTGTGAACTTTCTGTTACCCATCCACTTGTCAAGGTTCCTCTTGAAGAGTGATAGTGAGGGGCTCTGTCTTATGTAGATCGGGACCTTGTTCCATAGCAAGGGAAGTCTTTGCGAAGGGAATCTATCCCTCCAGCCTGTTCTATTCATTGTTGTGCTGAGGTTTATATCCCTAGAGCATGTAGCTCGAGTGGATTTGGTTTTGCTAAGATGGAGCATGTTCAACAGTTCTGGGTTGGACATGGCTCTGTATGTTAGACAGCGATCGCCTCTGAGAAGGCGGTATGCAACAGAGAAAAGCCTTAGTTTTTTCAATCGTGCTGCATTGGGCAACTGTTTGAGGCCAGTAATCCTCTTAGTGAGGTACCTCTGTGGTCTCTCCAGCTGCTGGAGATGCCTAGCCAGGTACATTCCAATTGCATTGTACTCAATAATGGGTCTGATGAGGGAAGAGTAGTGGGGCACCACTACATCCTTAGATCTTGATGCGAACCCTTTCGTGATCAGATGGGTCACATATAAGGATTTTCTAACCACCTTGGCAACATGGTTATCAAAGTAAAGCTGACTATCTACTTGGGTCCCTAGATCCCTTATTACTACTTCAGATTTCAGGGGGTTACCTCCTATGAGGTAGTTCGCGCGTACTCTGTTTTTTCCAAAGGGGATTACTACGCACTTTTTAGCATTTAGCTTGAGATCATGGCTTTGACACCATGCATCAGTCTCGTTAAGGCCCTTCTGGAGGATATCCATGTTTGCCAGAGACTCTGTTATAGCACCCAGTTTGCAGTCGTCCGCAAACTAGGTCAGCTACAGCCCATCAGTGCTTGCCTGTACTTCTGAGAAGTATATGCCAAACAGGAGGGGCCCCAGGGCAGAGCCCTGAGGAACACCACTCGTTACTGGTCTGGATTCGGACATAGATCCTGCTACTCTTACTTTGTGGGATCTGTCTGAGAGCCAGTTTGTGAGCCATCTTGTGATGTAAGGGGTTATGCCCAGGTTGGTGAGTTTATCAATAATACCTGAATGGGGGATGGTGTCAAATGCTTTAGCAAGGTCAAGGTAAGCCATGTGTACCTCTTTTCCCTTATCTATAGCCTGAGTAACTGTCTCAAAGAAGTCCACCAGGTTTAGGAGACATGATCTGCCCTTAACGAAGCCGAACTGTGTGGGGTCAAGTGTTTGGAGGTTCCCAATCTCTCCATTTATGAGTTCCATAATGATTTGCTCCATTGCCTTACAGATCAGACTGGTCAGGCTTATTGGTCAGTAGTTCCCAGGGTCGGGTGTAGGCCCACCCTTGTGCAGCAGAACCACCGTTGCTGTGCGCCATTCTATGGGCACATATCCTGTCGAGAGGCTGAGACTGAACAGGGTATTCAGATGCGGGGTTAATTCATTTTGGAGCTCACGTATGACACAGCCCAAGACACCATCTGGTCCCACGGAGGCAGTGTTTTTAGCTTTAGATAGAGCCTTATTAACCAACGTATCAGTAATAACTGGAATTACACAATCCCCTGGAATAGTAATAGGTCCTGTAGGTGGTGGTGGGGGGGGGGGGGGAATTTGCACTGAACCTGTCAGCCAAGATGTTGCCAATGTCAGTGGGGTCAGTGTATTTTCTTCCATTTTGTACTAGCTCAGAACAGACCTGAGCATTGCCATTTAGGTTTTTGACGTAACCATAGAAGGCCTTATGGTTTTCCTTGGCAACTTTCTTTTCAAAATTGGCTTTAGTTGACTTGATGAGGGCCCTCAATTTCTTACTAAAGCTGATCAGGGAAGATTTTTCTCCTTGAGATTTGGCCTTTTTTTGTATAAGTCTCCTCCTTTTATTGTATAGTTTGCTTAAGGCCGGGGTCCACCAGACTGGTTTATTCTTGCTTGAGGAAGGAGTCTTAGTTTCATTTGGGATAGCACGGTCCATGCAATCCTGAAGATGTATATAAAGTGCCTTGGTGTAGGATTCTGCATCCTGGATATCATTATCCTTCTGCAGGGGGATAGTGAAGCTTTCCACTTCTGATGCAAGTAGTTTGAAGTTTGCTTTGGAAAGGTTTTTTACGATGGTTTCTTTGACTGGGGGAGGTGGAGGGGTGAGGATGTCTAGGGTTATCAGTTTGTGGTCTGATCTGACCAGAGAGGGAGTGATAATGGGTGTGGTACAATGGGTTTCCATATTTGTGATGACTAAATCCAATATGTTGTCCCCTCTAGTGGGAGAACATACCAGTTGTTCGAGGGCATTTGAATTTATAAATTCAATGAACCGCTGGGCATAGGAGTTAGAACTTTGGTAGTTCGCCCAGTCTATACCAGGGTAGTTGAAATCACCCAAAATTATGGTGTTGGGTAGGACCTTTATATTTTCCAATGCCTCAAGGAATGCTGAGTGAGCATCTTGGGACATGGTGGGTTATCTATAACAAGCTACGACTTGAAATGTGGTTTTGCCTGCCTGATAGTTGCGCATGGATGATCTCTGGGACATCATGCTGTGCCACTAACCTGAAGATGTGGGTATCCTTGATGAATATGGATACACCTCCACCCTTTGTACTGCAATCCAGTAACTGAGGCTGGAAGGTATGATATGAATTGTAACCTGGTAGTGCTGGGGTGCTCTCTGGTCCCTTGAACCAGGTTTCCGTCAATGCACAAACATCAATTTTCTCCATACTGAGGAGTGCCTCGAGTGTGTGCATTTTGAGGTTGAGACTTCTGGCATTGAGTAGCATTACCCTTAGTTTTTGGTTACCTGTGCTGGTTACAATGGTTGGTTTGTCCTTTGAGCCTTGCCTAAAAAAGGCACTATGGGGACGGCAAGTGCCTTGGCCAGTATTCAAAAGCCTAGGGGTGACAGGTGCAAACCATCTCTGGCGAAACAGTGAGGCTTGTCTAACATGTCATCCCAGGCAGACAGACACTGGATCCCCTTAGAATGACACCAGAAACTTAGCCAATTGTTGAAATTGATCATTTTGTCTTTGTATTGTGATATCATTCTAGGTGAAGGTAGTATGCTACTCAAGGTCAGGGTCATACCAGCTTGGGCTACATGATCAGAGAGCACCTCAATGTCTCTTTTCATGTAGTCCAGGGAGGTACATCTTAGATCATTCACACCAACATGTACAATGACAGCATCATACTTGTACTTGTTCTGGAGTGACCTAAGTATCTGTGTTATGTGGCGGATCCTAGCACCCGACAGGCAGCTGACAGTAACCTTCTCCTTGTTCAACCTGGTGAGTGGAACATCTGTGTGCCTTACTATAGAGTCTCCTATAACTAGCATGTTGGGTATGGTGTTTTGCCTTAGGGGCTGTCATGAGGCACACTGCTGAGGTGAATTATGTGTTTTCTGGCTTGTGTTTGGAGGTGCAGGTTGCTTGCTTGTCTGCTTTGGAGGGCACTGTTTCTTTTTCAGATTTGTACCTAGTGCCTCCGAATATGTTTTTATGTATTTATGTGTATGTTTTGCCGGTGCTTGTTTTGTAGATCCATGTGTGACTGGTGGTGTGATGCCAGTGTGTCTCTTCTCCTCTTGACTGTCTGTTACAGTCATGAGTTGAGAGCGCTTAGCCTCCAGTCTGGCTGTGTATTTGCATCTTTCACAAGTGTTTGTGTCTAGAGGTAAGAGGAGAGGGTTGTCTGTATACATGAGGCAGTTGTGACATTGCCTCAGGATGCCCAATTCCACCAGCTGAACTGAAGAGTACACCTGAAGCTGAACTCTGGACATGCTTGGAAAATTAAATTTCACCTGTCTTGCAGACAATCAAGGGTATTATGCTGTATTATAATAGTGCTGTCTAGGAAATTTGGAAAATAATACTGCTGTCTAGGAGATTTGGACAAGTGCTGATTTGGGTTATGCAAGTGCTGCAATAAGAGCAGTTGATCTGAAGCACTTGAGTTGAGGCTTGCCTAGTTCTAAGGGAAAATTTGCAGCGCACACTTTGTGGAGCCAGGAATAGTATAACCCAGCTAACCGGCGCTGCCCGACGCTGCTCTGTGCACAAGACCACGCAAAAAGAGAGTTGCAGAGTTTTAAGAGAGAGAGATCAAGGAGTTTGGAATTGACCCAAAATGGCCAATAAAACTACAGTTTCTAGGCAGTAACCACTCCTACAGGGACAGGCAGGCTGCTCAGTGTTAACCACTGCCACTGGTGAACACAGAGACTTCCCTTTAGCCCAAGCAAGCACTGGCCTCCAAGAAACATACAAACAGTTCAGAACAGCAACTCTGTAACTGAACGTTTTTTAAATTATAGAAAGTGGGAAAATAGCAAGATTTTTTTTTGTTTGTTTAAGGATAGCAGAGACACACAAGTAGCAAACTAGTCAGAACAGTGTAATAAATGACCCCAACACATGTGTGCTAGGTCAGAGGCAGGTAAAATGCAATTTTAAGAAAAAAACGATTTTAAATTAAGTGCAACACAAAAAATGCAATAAACAGGCTCTAGGTATGTTCTAAATACTGTTTCTAACACATATATCAACTTTTGCAAGCAAGAAAATGCCAAAAAGTAGGAGGCAATGCAGTTTTTCTAAGAAATAAATCAGAAGAAAATACTTAAAATCTCAAAAGTGGCTCCTTTCTTCTCTCAGCGTTTTCCCCTCTTAGTAGGTGCTTCAGCAACAACTATCAAGCCTGGAAAGATGCCAAAACCACGCGGCTGCAGGGTTTTAAGAGAGAGATCAAGGAGTTTGGAATTGACCCAAAATGACCAATAAAACTACAGTTTCTAGGCAGTAACCACTCCTACAGGGACAGGCAGGCTGCTCAGTGTTAACCACTGACACTGGTGAACACAGAGACTCCCCTTTAGCCCAAGTAAGCACTGGCCTCCAAGAAACTTACAAACAGTTAGAGCAGCAACTCTGTAACTGAACTTTTTTTAAATTATAGAAAGTGGGAAAATAGCAAGATTTTTTTGTTTTTTTGTTTTTGTTTAAGGATAGCAGAGACACACAAGTAGCAAACTAGTCAGAACAGTGCAATAAATGACCCCAACACGTGTGTGCTAGGCCAGAGGCAGGTAAAATGCAATTTTAAGAAAAAACGATTTTAAAGTAAGTGCAACACAAAAATGCAATAAACAGGCTCTATGTATGTTCTAAATACTGTTTCTAACACAGATATCAACTTTTGCAAGCAGGAAAATGCCGAAAAGTAGGTGGCAATGCAGTTTTTCTAAGAAATAAATCAGAAAAAAATACTTAAAATCTCAAAAGTGGCTCCTTTCTTCTCTCAGCATTTTCTCCTCTTGGTAGGTGCTTCAGCAACAACTATCAAGCCTGGAAAGATGCCAAAACCACGTGGCTGCAGGGTTTTAAGAGAGAGAGAGATCAAGGAGTCTGGAATTGACCCAAAATGGCCAATAAAACTACAGTTTCTAGGCAGTAACCACTCCTACAGGGACAGGCAGGCTGCTCAGTGTTAACCACTGACACTGGTGAACACAGGTTCATAGGTTCATAGGTTCATAGGTTCATACTAGGCTATCTGCCCAAGGGCATTTATAAGCCTAGCCCATAGTTATTTGGCTTTCGCCACCCCTTTAGTTTGAATAAAACTATGCCTATTATTTTGCTGTGCCTCTGTCAAGCAGTGACACTGAAGTAATCCCTGGGGTATATCTCCCATCCATTGGTCAAGATTCCTCTTGAACAAGGCCAGCGAGGTGCTCTGCCTCACATGTACCGGGATTTTGTTCCACAGCATAGGGAGTCTCTGGGTGATGAATCTGTCCCTCCAGCATGTTCTATTGATAACCGTGTCAAGGTTTAAGTCTCCCGCCCTTGTGGTTCTGAGGGATCTAGATTTTTTGAGGTGAAGCATATTCATCAAATCAGGGTTTGACATGGCCTTATATGTCAGGCACAGGTCACCTCTGAGCAAGCGGTATGAGACTGAATAGAGCTGGAGTTCTTTCAGTCGGGCAGCATAAGACATATTTTTGAGACCCTTTATCCTTTTGGTGAGGAACTTTTGGGGCCTTTCCAGCTGCTGCAGGTGTCTGGTCAGATACATTCCGAATGGGGCATTGTACTCAATCATAGGTCTAATGAGTGATGAGTACAGGGGGGCGATGACCTCCCCTTGATCTAGATGTGAATCCCTTCATGATCAGGTGGGCAATGTAGAAGGTTTTCCTAACTACTTTAGCAACATGAGTGTCAAACGAAAGGCTACTGTCAACCTGGGTCCCCAGATCCCTGATGACTTCTTCTGTGCTCAGTGGATTGCCACCTATATGGTAGCTAGGGGTAACCTTGTTTTTCTAACATGTTTTTCATTTCTTTAGGCCCCTTGGACCGTTATTTTTTTAGGTTCTAAGGATTCTTGTGATTTTTTTACTTGGAGTTTGCATCATTGTTTTCAGTAACCCCCCCCCTGTTTTTTTACTTCAAAAAAGTAACGAGTAAGGGTCCCTTACAATTTGAACTTTGATCTACATTCCAACTTACCCCCTTTTGAAAATTTGCAACCCCTTTTTTATGGGTTTAATTCAAATAGATTTTTTGTACCAGTGGGGTATTTTTTGAAGGCCTTTTCCCGGTCGGAGGTTAGGATTTTACAATGGCCCTTTTCCTAAAAAGTAACCAAGTTTAAAAAAATGACTGCCTTTGAAAAAAAAACTGGGGTTACCAAAAACTCAAGTTCCCCTTTCTTTATTTTTTTATTATTTGATTTCCATGGCTTTGAGTAAACTTGAACTTGGGGGTTTTGGGTGGTGGGGCCCCCCTTTAAAAGGGGGTTGGCCCCCCTAGATTGGGTGGGAAAATTAAAAATTCCTAATGGGGAACCTTTGAGTTCATGGGGGCCCCCACCCATCCCCCATGGTTTGTTTTTTTTTGGGGAGGCATTCCACCCTTGGGGTGTTTTGGGGGTCTTTGGTATGAACCTCCTTTTGGGGGGGGAATTTGCCCCCTTTGTAATTTTTTTTTTATTTCTTAAAAAAAGAAAATAGGGGAAAATTTTTGGCTAACCCAAATTGGGCAATTTTGTTTTTTTTTCTTGTGGGGGCCAAAACCCCACTTTTGGCCCCCCAAAGGTTTGAGCAAAAAAAAAGGGCTGTTCCCCAAAAAATTTTCCTTAATTTTTTTTTTTTTTTTTTTTTTTTTTTTTTTTTGTTTTTTTTTTTTTTTTTTTTTTTTTTTTTTTTTTTGTCTTTTTTTTTTTTTTTTTTTTTTTTTTTTTTTTTTTAATTTTTTTCTTTTTTTTTTTTTTTTTTTTTTTTTTTTTTTTTTTTTTTGGGTGGGGGGGGGGGCGGGGGGGGGGGGGGAGCGGAGGGGGGGGGGGGGGGGGGGGGGGGGGGGGGGGGGGGGGCGGGGGGGGGGGGGGGGGGGGGGGGGGGGGGGGGGTTTCCTTGGTCAAAATCTTGTTTTGTTTTTCCTTCCCAGCAGTCCTGGGGTTTAAAAATTTTAAATTTTACTCTGAGTAATGTTTACCACTGGCTCAGGGCCTAAAGGAGACCACACTAGTTTTGGAAGTGTGAAGTCCATTTTGAGAAGTTTTTCACTGTGGTCTTTTTTGTTTCAGGTGGGGGCGGGATGAGGACCTCCAGCGAGATTAATTTATGATCTGATCTCACCAGTGAGGGGTATACTTCCGGTGTTGAACATTGTGATCCCATGTTCGTGATGATGAGATCAAGTATGTTTTCTCCTCTTGTGGGGATGGTGACTAGTTGTTCCATGGCATTTGAGTTTATGAACTCCAGGAACCTTTGGGCTAGAGTGTTTGGGCTTGAGTAGTGTTCCCAGTCTATATTAGGGTAGTTGAAGTCACCTAGTATGATGGTGTTTGAGATACATTTATCCCTCCATTGTTTTCAGGAAGGCCATGTGAGGTTCCTGAGTTTGAGAGGGTGGCCTGTAACATGCTACAAATTGCAGAGCAGTCTTGCCTATGGTTAATTGCACCTGGATGGTCTCCGATGCATCGCATTGCCACTAACCTTGAGGTGTGGGTGTCCTTTATGAATATGGACACCCTCCTTTCTTGGTGTTGTCCGGATTTTGGGGCCGAACGCATGATATGAGGTGAAACCTGCTAGTGCTGGGGTGCTCTCAGGAGCCTTGAACCAGGTTTCTGTCACAGCACAGACATCGATGTTCTCCATACTGAGAAGGGCCTTGAGTGCGTGTATCTTGAGATTGAGACTTCTGGCATTGAGCAGCATTACCCTTAGTTTTTACTTTTTGTGTTCTAGGGTGGTAGGTTTAGAATTTGAGCCTTGCCTAAAAAGGCACTATGGGGGGTGGTAAGAGCCTTTGCTAATATCCGAAGCCTAGGGTGACAGGTGCAAGCCATCCCTCATGGCAGCGTGGCTTGTCCAGCATGTCATCCCAGGCAGACAGACATTGGATCCCTTTGAATGACACCAGAATTTAAGCCAATTATTAAAGCTGATCATCTTATCACTGTATTGTGGCATCATTCTAGGTGAAGGTAGGATACTGCTCAAGGTCAGGGTCATACCTGCCTGGGCTACATAATCAGAGAGCTCCTCAATGTCTCTTTTCATGTAGTCCAAGGAGGTACGCCTCAGGTCGTTGACACCAGCGTGGACAATGACTGAGTCATACTTGTACCTGCTGTTGAGAGACCTGAGTGCTTGTGTTATGTGGCGGATTCTAGCGCCCGACAGGCAGCTTACTGTGACCTTCTCCTTACTCAGTCTGGTGAGCGGACGCCAGTGTGTCTGACTATGGAGTCACCTAGACAAGTATGTTTGGTGTTGTATTTGGCCTTAAGGGCAGTGACTGCTTTGCACACTGATTTTGTTGTTTATGTGTTGTTTGTGTGGTGTATTGAGTTTGCAGTTGCTTGGGTGTCTGCTTTGGAGGCCTCTGCTGTTTAGGTAAATTTTTACTCAGAGCCCGGTATGTCTTAGTGTGTTTATGTGTTTGATTCAGTGGTGTGGTTGAGTTATGTGAGACTGGTATTGTGGTGTGTGTAGTTGCCTTCTCCTCCTGCCTGGTCTTGCCAGTCCTGAGTTGAGAGAGCTCAGCCTCCAGTCTGGCTAAATAGCTGCATCTCTCACAAGTGTTAGTGTTACATGGGAGGAGGAGATGGTTGTCCGTGTGCATGAGGCAATTGTAACATTCCCAGATTCACCAAATGGGCAGGAGAGGACGCCAGCATCTGACCCTTCGACATGCTAGAAAGAATTAGGAGTTGGTATGAGACAGAAAAGTAGTGGGCTTAGCAGGGAAGTGGGCACTCCTGGGGGGTTTTGTTAGTGAGAGATTTGTATAATATAGGAGTGCTTGACCTGCAAAGAGAATGCTTATAAGACAAGTGCTGAGCTTTTTGAGAAGAAAAAGCTATTTGGAACAAGTGCTGCACTTTTTAGTGTAGGTGTAAACTGTTTAGGTTCCTAACAGAGCAGTTCTAAGGGGAAAAATTGAAGAACAGACTTTCTGGAGCCAGAAAGAGTTTAACCTTGTTTAACCGGCTGCCCGATGCTGCTCTAGTGGCAACTCCGCTACAAGTGCTAAAGCACGTTAAAGCTGCTTGATAGCAGGGCTGGAAAGAAGCAGGAATAGACCCAAAAGGAAAATAAAACTACAGTTTCAAGTCAGTAACCACCTCACGGGGCAGGAAGCTGCTCAATGTTAATCACTGCCACTGACCTAACAGAGAGACCCTCCTTCAGCCCAAGCAAAATGGCCTCACAGAAACTTTCAAACAGTTCAGGAACAGCAAGCCTGTAACTGAACTTTTTAACTCTCAGAAAAGTGGGAAAAAGCAAGATTTTTTTTTGTTTTGTTTTTACAGAGATAGCAGAGGTTCACAAGTAATATCAAGTTATAACAGTGCAGTAAATGACCCCACACAAGAGTGCTAGGTCAAGGACAGAAAATATGCAAGTTTTAAGAAAACGATTTAAAATTAAGTGCAAACAGGAAATTCAGCAAACAGCTTTTGGTTGTGCTCTAAATACAGCTACTAATACAGAAATCAAGTTTAACAAGCCAGAAAATGCTCAAGCTAGGCAGCTATGCAGAAAAACTTAGCAAATAAACAGAGAAAAAATACTTAAAATCTCAAAAGTGGCTCCCTTCTTCTCTCAGCGTTTTTTCCTCTTGGAGGGTGCTTCACCAACAGCCAACAAGCCTGAAAAGACGCTCAAACCACGAGGCAACTAGGTTTTAAGAGAGGAAGATGAAGGAGTTATGGAAATGACCCCTAGTGGCCAATAAAACTACAGTTTCAAGTCAGTAACCACCTCTACGGGGGGCAGGGGAGACTTTCCTTTAGCCCAAGCAAGCACTGGCCTCCAAGAAACTTACAAACAGTTCAGAACAGCAACTCTGTAACTGAACTTTTTTTAAATTATAGAAAGTGGGAAAATAGCAAGATTTTTTGTTTTTGTTTAAGGATAGCAGAGACACACAAGTAGCAAACTAGTCAGAACTGTGCAATAAATGACCCCAACATGTGTGTGCTAGGTCAGAGGCAGGTAAAATGCAATTTTAAGAAAAAACAATTTTAAATTAAGTGCAACACAAAAAATGCAATAAACAGGCTCTAGGTATGTTCTAAATACTGTTTCTAACACAGATATCAACTTTTCCCTACCAGATACATTTTATTAGTTTACTTATCAGAACAACAACATCATACAGACTAAGATATGATTTTGTTGCTTGTACCTTTTTTGTTGGTTTGGACCGTTTTGTTGATGTGTGGCTTTTCATCAACTTAAAATTTTTTTTTCTTCAGCTGTATTCTCACATCTCAGTCAACACTAATTGATTCTTTTGTATTTTATTTGTTATAAACACTATTATTCTTTTATATTTTAGCCCTGCAAGCACCAGAACATCCTTTATTAAAACTGCACAAATATCCGTTTACATTTTAAGTCTTACGATTATCTAAACATCTGTCTTTAACTGCATTTCCTCACAGATATATTACTCTGCATCGGTCTGGGAAGAACTCTTAGTTAGCAACAGTTTTATTGTTCCTTATTGGTCTGAGCAAAACCTTAATAGTAAACAACAGTTTTGTGACAATGTCGTGCTGTGATTTGCTCTTTTGGTATTCCATTATTACTATTGCTTAGAATTGCTCTTTTGTATCTTGAAAACTGGTTTTTAGTATTGATCTATTTATTACAAACTATGCATTCATGTTGACTAAGTATTTTGCAATCTAGGTATCTAGCTGTTCTAGTAGTTGTTGTCAGATATCATTACCTGGGCATTTAGTCAGTGAATCAGTTACTTCTTGCAAACTACTTTATCTCTAAATTTAGTTCATAGGAAGCAGTAGAACACAATGGGAGGGCAAATGTATTTAAATAATTTAAGGGGAGCGACTTCACAAAAATGATACTTATTTGCGTACAGCCAACAGCCAATAAATGAGAAGAGGGAGAGAATAATGTCAAATTATTATACTGTACAGACAACAAAAGATACAAGTTTAATTAGACACTTAGCTTTATAGCTGACTGGCTTGGAACTGCCTTAAAACAAATATGAACTAGCCTGACTTTCACTCACCATAAATGAAAGAAACTAGGGTTTAATACCAACAGTTACACTACTTAAATTGCAAAATACAGTACACCTATTTACTGGAATTACAAATACAGGCTTAAAGACACGAGATAAATCAGATACAGACTGTTAAAATGAACTTAAAAGCAGATCACGAAATAAAAATCTCCACATATCTTTGTTTTTGAAGTATCATACCATCAACATGATTTCTGCTGTGTGTCTGTTTTAGTAGCATGAAACATGTACTCATGTAGGTTTCCAGCAGAAGCTCACAACCATGAATTTATCAAGGCAAACATAGATAGAAGGTTGCACCTTATGCTGCTGGTGTGCTACAGCAAAATATAGCAATTCATATACAAGCTAAGCTGCATTTCTGCCATGCAAATAGGTATAAACTTGCATAGTCTGGGAGGTGTGCCACATGTTCTAGGATAGGTCATGCAAATTAAGGAAATTATACTACAGATCTGTGCATCATTACTGGGAGGAATAACAGCATTATTTGGATCTAAAGTCAGTCTGAGGAAGTACACAGTACTCAGCGTGTGGAAGCTACTTTCCTATGGATTCACATTACTAAAGGATAGTGAAAGGAATAAGTGTGCCTGTATGTGGTACTGACAACAAGGTAGCCCATAATATCAGGACAACTTATCTCTGTACGTGCGTACTACTGTTATAGCCTGTTCAAGGTATATATTAGGCTATGGCCATTATATGTGTATATACATGCACATTACCCCACCATACAACAGTAAGAAGTGGTGCTTACTTATCAAAGTGACCAAAACTCTTAGCAAAAGGGATGCCTGCCTACTCTAAAACATACCCACTGGCACATATAACTGTTGCCTGTATTTTCTAGAGACTTAAATAAGTATTATGTCTTATTTTTTCTTGCACTGAAGTCTCAAATATATCTTCTTTGATAGATAACACATGTTACAAACACTAAAATCTCAAGAAACTCCCTGCACTCTTTAGCTATCATATGTAAAGTTTAAAATTCACATTTGCTAAGCTCATACTTTGGGTAATAGCTCCATCTCATTTTACTATCCAGATTTTATATTTTCATGCATTTAATGACTACTACATGAAATGTACTGCTTTCTAACACTGTGAAATTATATCCATTGTTCATGTGTTAAGTTGTGATCTACTAGAATTGTCTGGATGCTGTGCAGATATATCGACTTGTCAGTTCATGGAATAGTAGCCCAGTCTGTGGCTTCCTGTACCTTAAGCTGTGGCGTCAGGAACTTTTGAGTATTCCATAGAGAGGCTGGTATGGAAACAGTAATACATACCTCAGTCTCCACAGGTATAGGAAGGCCAGTCTTTAACCAAGACCCATACAAAGTGATCAGTCATCTTTTAATCAGTGAAACTGTAGCAAGTCAACATTTATGTTGGTGCAAAATGACACTATGTGCATACCAGTGAGAACTACTGGAATTGGTGGGTGCTGAGGAGCATTGGTGGCCAAATCTGTGAGATTGGTCATGGCCAAGTGTGGCAGCTCTCTGGCCAGAGCTGGCAGTGATGCCATTTTAGGAGTGCCTTTGTCATCTGGGTAAGCCTGGCTTGTAACCGTCCACCTTACATCTGGATCCTCCCATGGCCATAGACAGCAGGACATGCAGAAGCAGATAGGAGGATAGTTACCATCTCCTCATGCCTGCACCGATGGATGCCATGTAGCCATCAGGGATCTGAATAGTGCCATCTTCTTCCTGCCCCTATATTCTAGATCTATACAGATACTGCACATCATCCTGCAGGCCATGCAAGTGTTGCATGACATTCCATAGGCTAGACAACAAACTCACCATCCCCATAATGAGGTAGTTAGCAGCTGTTTTTGCCTGTGTCGCTGAGCTGCACATGTGCTGAGTGATGCCAAGTGCTTCACTAAGGTCAAGGGCAGACTTGGTGTCATGGTGGCTCTACACACAACCCCACCTCTCCTCAGCAGGACATGAATGTACATCAGTGGCAATGGAGCTCATAGATGTTATCTAGGCTGGTGACCCCTGTGTAGCCTGTGTGGGGCTCAGTGTCTTAACACATCTGCAAGACACTAGTGAGGCTGTGGATTCAGTCCATTCTTGCACAAGCTCCGCATATGTGGAGAAAAAGGTAAGTCCTCCAGTGTTAATGTTACTGACAGTGCCACTGTATCATCAGACTGTGCCCTGTGCACATTGCCATCACTGTTGGTCACAGATGCCTGATGACATCAGGCATGTGCTCTCTTTTTATTCTGGTCTCCCCACCAGCAGAACCTGTGAAAGCATAAAAATGATATACATGTGCCAGCAGCATAATAAATGGCCACAAGCTATTATACAACTGAATCTGGGACTACTGTATGGATACCTACAACCTTATTGTACAGGGCATTTTGATTGCAAACCAGAGGAACAGTATCTACAGGACAGATATACAGAAGTCTATTGCTGAATAAATCATATCTCAAATGCAGTGAAGTGTGTATTATGGCAATGCTGCAACCTTGTGTATCACCTACAGTTGCTTGTGCAGTCATCACTAGTCCATCTCCCACACCCAGGCTACCAGATAGTATGAGGGTATGCTCCTATTCACCAGACAGGGACATCAGGATCTCCTTCACTTCTGTGACTTTCTTCTTTGTAGATGGTCCACCTCCTGTGATGGACATATCCTTGCCAAATTCCCATATCTTGTTCTTAGAATTCAATATCAAACTTGTAACACTTGACCAAACATAATGTAAACTACTAAAATGGAACCTACAGGACTAATACCCACTATCATTCTCTGCCACACCTGCTCCAGAAAATAGCTGTCTGTGTTACCTTTAGCCAGGATGCACATGCCACGTTTCCAGAGGGTCTGTGGTAAGACCTCAGTCACCTAAATGGTAAACTTTTCCATTCAATACCTTTCTCACAGGCCCATGATAAGATGTGTATACCTATGAGTTATATGTCAGTCAAAGTGCGTGTATGCATGTCTGTGTGTGGATGTCCAGTATGACTGTCTGCTACCCCCATCCCCATAAGATACCCACTTACTTGTCCTATGCAGTGCTGTCACACCCCCACCATCCTTCACAAACTCCAGCTACAGGCATGTTATCATGATGCCCCTTTCTGCATCTGTGTACTGAATCCTTGCAATACAATGCACACCCTGTCCCCATCACAATATACATTGTTATGCCTCACCCAATATACAGGGGCCATTGTGTCTTGAGTGGTGTGTACTGCTCTGTCTGCATGTTGCCATTGTGCATCCCACCCATAACCTGACATGACAGTGTCATATCATTGTGGTGTATATTCATCCCTGCATAAGGCAACTCTTATAAGTCCTTGTTGCTGACTTCCAACACACTAGGTCAGTACAGTGCAAGGCTATAATACTAGGTGGCTTGTCTTCTTTCAGTATCCCTACTTCACATCTTTAAAAGTCCAGTGTCATAATGCAGTAAACTCCTGATTTCATAGTTCCTTGTATTAATGAGATCTCTTGCAATATGGCAATGCCACTTTTTAGCATGCTAATTCAGGCCACATAGTGCAGCAGTTATATTAATGTGGGTATTTAGCACAGCTGACTCTGCATCACTACCTTAATGCACCATGCTGTTATCACAAGTGGCATTATCCTGCTCATCCCTGCCTGCCCCACAGCTCTGCACTATATACTATTGCATTGCATCTGTGCCACTGGTCTGCACTAGTATATAGCGTAGAGCCCTGGGGCAGGCAGGGCTCTACACTATATACTAGCACATTGCATCTGTGCCACTGGTCTGCACCACAAAGTTATTTTGTACTGCC
This sequence comes from Protopterus annectens, assembly GCF_019279795.1. NCBI lineage: Eukaryota > Metazoa > Chordata > Ceratodontiformes > Protopteridae > Protopterus > Protopterus annectens. The sequence goes on along the minus strand of NC_056730.1, from coordinate 701,157,877 downwards.
TCATTGCTGTGCTATATTCCACATCATGTAATGTCCAAGTGTGCATCTTGGCACACAGGGCTTCCATATTGCTCCTCAAGCAGACATATCTGAGAGACCACAGCTGCTTCCAGTCCAGGAAATAGCAGGGCTCCTGTGTAATGTATAAAGGAGAATAACAGTTTCTTGTTCTCCCTCCACAGGGACTTTCAGGAGCACTTGCTGAGCCACATTGATAGCTGTTTGAACGAGGCTGATGCCTGACATAAGCCTTCTAGGATAGGTATGACGTCACTTGTATCACCCATTCAAGTGAGCAGAGCAGGCCTCACGAAACCTGCATTGGTTTCACCCCTTCCTGCTTAGCCAGTAGGAAGTAGAGGTTAAGGAAGACAGAATTATCTTATAAATATTACATTTTCCCTTGACTTTTCCAGGTCCACCAATGTATTAAGTTCTTTATACTTTATCTGATATCAGCTGAGGAACAGAGAGGGAAAGAAAGAAAGAGAAAGAGCACATAAAAAGATGCTGCTAGAGACAAAAGCACCTCTCCTGGTGGTGGGGTGCATATATGTACTGTACAGCTTTGATGGTATGTGTAACATGGGTACTGAAGAGTTCTCTTTTTTTACTGTTTCTTCTGCAAGTCCATTTGTAGCAGTGGAAGAGGAGTGATGGTGGCCACCTAAGTCTGCACTACCCATAGCCTCTGATGCTGGGTCAACAGTGATCCCTAGGCCTGTGTCCCTGCTGAAAGTGACTGAGAGGGCTCATGCGTGACCTTTGTGACCATTTACAGGAGGAGAGCTTAGAGTCTTCTTCTGGCAGTGGCCTGGCAGGATCTCCTATGGTAACCCAGCATCAGTTGTATAGGTTGGTGACATCTAATGTGTACCAGAAAACAGAACTCTGCCTCACAACTGTGGAACACCTTCTCTCATGGCTTGCTGAGTCACGACTGACAGGCCAATCATCAGGCTGCTAGAGGTGCAATCTGTGTATGATATCTGCCATGCAGGTGACTGATGTCTGTGTAGGTTGGCCTCTGGACTGCTATATCATCTACTATGTACCCTGCCCTATCCCCCATCCTTGTTTCCTCACCTTGTGAGAAACTCCCTATACCTTATTTGTTGTCCAGTCTCCTCTAATACCAGTTGTCCTTCCTGTCTGTGCCATCTACTGCTCTCCCCACCTTTTGCGTTAATACCATCCCTGTCTGCTTTATGTGTGTAGGCCCCTGCAACCTTACTTTCTTTCCTCCCACAACCATTCCTTACTACCTTTGTCAGCTACCCTCCTCTTCTTCTAAGAAAGAAATGCACTCATTCTAGTCACACAGGTTACTGATACTTTATTTACATCTTAGTCACTTTAACAGCTTGAAAGAAGGATTTTTCACAGTGTGAAACAGTCTGCGCAGTGAAGAGTATTTATGCACATATAATGCTGGCTATAAAAAGTATTTCATTTCTTTCAGTTGTATTAGATAACTGTTTGGAAAAATGAAGAATTTCAATAACACATTTAAATAGCCAGAAGACATTCAAAGTCATGTCTAAGATGTTTCTTACAGTCATTTCTAAACAAATTTAATACTAAAATTTGGTTTAAATGTATAAAAAGCACTCCCACAATATCTGCGTTTTGTAGCTACCATGCCTTCAGCTCACTGACAACTAGGGTGGCACCTCTGCATTTGCTAGGGACCATATCGCCTCCAGACAGATTCCCAGAGATCCACACATGGAACTCGAACTTCAAATCACACGAAACAGGACCAACAATCAACTTATAGCCTGTTATAGGACCCCCCTATATCACCTGAAAATCATGTAAGGTTTCTGAATGTACTTAATGAACTCCCTATAAACAGAAGTACCTGCATGTCCAGTAAAGGATATGTTCACTGGTTCTTAGGTTTAATAAACCAAAACTTCTTGGACCAGATGGTTAGCAACCCTACTAAAGGACATAATATCCTTGATCTGGCCATGGGACTATAGCTTTTTCATGCAGTTTTCCCTGAAATCTCCTTTTCCAGTTAAGTCAGATCATAAACCATTGACTTTCATGTTCAAAATCTCAAAACCACCCAAAACCAATATTTCCGAATTTGAGGATTTCATATTAATTTCTTCAAATTCTATGACAAATTTCAAAATTTATTTACAGTGCATCATCCCAAATGTTGCTACGGCAGGTGACTTCACAAAGGAGTTCTATGCACACTTAGATAAATACATAGAACTGGCAGTCCCAGACCGTTCTTAGTATAATGAGAAATTCAAAAACAAACCACCCTGGTGGCTCCCCGACATAAACTTTACAATAGAAGAAAAACCTCCTTAAAGTATATAGCAGATCAAAAAACTCTCATACATAGGAAATATTACTAAAAAATATAAAATTCTTTTAGATCCAGTAAAGCAGCCCATGAGCTTATTTTAGCATCTGAAGAAAAGGGCAATTACAAACCTTCTCTAGGGAAGTAATAAATAACACCCAACATTTTTCTGAACATACTAACTGTGACACCACCCATTCTGACCCAGTAGACATCACCAACATACTGACAAACAAATACAGTGTAAATTTTACCCCAGACCCTGCCAGCCAAAGCCAACTTATCCCTGATTCTGTCAGACCCCCATAATTACTAAAGAACTTGTATAGAGGTTGTATTCCAAGACAAAAATACTTCTTCCATGGGACCTGACAATATACCTGGTTGTTTAGTAAATGAAGCCATGGAAGAGTCACTCAAATTGTTTAACCTAAGTTTATCCACAGACTTTTTCCCTGAGGTTTGGTGCACGTCAGTGGTGATGCCACTCCATAAGGGTGGCCCCACCAGTGACCCTGAAAATTATAGGTCCATCAGCCTGACAAGTATTATCTCAGGCAAAGCCATGAAACATATTATAACTGACCTGTAAACTATCAAAATCTTATTAGACTATACTCACAGCAGTTTGGCTTTGAAAAGAGTGGATCCTGTCTAATGAATTTGGTTAACTTCTTTGAGAGGGTAACATAGGAAGTAGACAGCTGTCATACTGTCCTTATAGTTTACCTGAACTTGGCCAAGGCAATTGACATATCTCCTATGTTAGCATAGATGGCAAGTCAAACACTTTAAAAATAGATCCCTGTTTGGTAAGATGGATAGAAAACTGGCTAAAAGACAGAACCCACAGAGTGCAGGTGGCTGGTGCCTTATAAGACAGTATACTGGGACCTTTTTGTTTAACATTTACTTTTCAGAACACCAGACCATGAACCAAGAGTTATGGCTTACTATGTCTGCAGACGACTGCATACTGGGAATTATTGTCAAGTCCCCCCCTTTAGGTTCAAAGGTTCATAGGTGTTTACTAGGCTAATGTCTGCAAGGGCCTTTTTAAGCCTAGCCATGCATCCCAAACCTCTGACAAGCACTGATACCCTTGAAAAGTGTAAGCAGGGGTTTGAGAGATGAAACATTTACAGGTTACCTGTGTCCATTAGAGACATAGGTGCCAAACCAGGCATACATTTCTGGTTTCCCATCCAATTGTCCAAGTTGCACTTGAATTGGGTTAGGGAAGAACTCTGCTTCACATGGATGGGGAGCCTGTTCCATAGACGTGGTAGTCTCTGGAATACACAGCTATCTCTCCATCAGGACCTATTTATATCACAGGCAAGGTTTAAAACTTTAGAAAAGGTAATTCTGGTGCTGTTTGTTTTGTGGATATGCAAGAGGTCCCTCAGAGTGGGGTCTGACAATGCCCTGTATGCCAGGCACAGATCTCCCCTGAAAAGCCTATAGGAGACAGAATACAGGGACAGGGCCTTGAGGTAGTCTGCATAGGACATTTTACTTACACCCTGTATTCTTTTAGAATTGCTTAGAATAGTTTGTGTAGTTTGTCACACAAACCCTTCAGAAAGCAGTTACAAACACCTGGTTTTCTAAAAATGGGCTCAGATTACATGCAAAAAAAGTAATATTTTCACATTTGGTAGACACTCCTCCACCCAGCATACAGCATAGACAATGCTCTACTTGAAAATGAGAATGATATTAGGAACATTGGAACATGGATTGATAGTTCCCTTTATTTTGAATGTCATGTGACAGCAATAGTCAAGAAGTCTTTCTGCTTAGCACAGTTAATTTTCAAGGTAATATCATCCTGGTCTCAAGAAGTCTTTGTTTTCTTTATTTCAGCATTAATAAGCAAATTGTTAAGTAAAACACCCCCACCTCACTAGACACGTCAAACAACAAGGACACCAGAGGTTTTTAACTAAAAAGATCACCAGTGTATAAAGGAAGTCAGGGACTTAGGGACACACATAGATCATCACGTGTCTACAGTGGTGAGGAAATCATTCTATATTCCTCAACTTATAAATAAAGGCATGGTATCTAAGTCCAAGGAAGTCATTGTTCCACTGTAATCAGCATTCATCCAGACCTGTCATTGAGTACAATGCCCCCTTTGGTATGTACCTAACCAGACATATCCAACAACTGGAATGTCCAGAGATGTTCCTCACTAAAAGAATACAGGGTGTAAGTAATATGTCCTATGCAGACTGCCTCAAGGCCCTATCCCTGTATTCTGTCTCCTACAGGCTTTTGAGGGGAGATCTATGCCTGGCATAAAGGGCATTATCAGACCCCATTCTGAGGAATCTTGTGCATATCCACAAAACAAACAGCACCAGAATTACCTGTTTTAAAGACTTAAACCTTGCCTGTGATATATAAAAGACCTGCTGGAGATATCAGTATGTATCCCAGAGACTACCATGTCTATGGAACGGACTCCCCATCCATGTGAAGTAGAGTTCTTCCCTAACCCAATTCAAGTGCAACTTGGACAATTTGGATGGGAAACCGGAAATTCATCTGGTTTGGCACCCATGTCTCTAATGGACACAGGTAATCTGTAAATGGTTCATCTCCCAGGCCCATGCTTACACTTATCAAGGGTATCAGAACTTGTCAGAGATTTGGGATGCATGGCTAGGCTTAAAAAGGCCCTTATGGTCGTTAGCCTAGTAAACACCTATGAACCTATAAAAAAAACTGGAAGTACTGTCCTTTTATTAACTATTGTTTAGACTCCTGAGGGAGATATACAACTTCCCTTCCATGTCATTAGAGACTCAGCGGTCCAGCAACTCTTTTATCTCCACAAATCAAATAGCCCTACTAATACTAGAATCGAGCACTTAAATCTTCAACTGCAGATAAATAAATCATGGTAGAGAGAAAGGCTCATCACACAGTGTCTCCTCCACCTCCAGAACAGACTTCTCCTGCATATTAAGCTGTTTGATGCTCTATTAGCCCTCATGCTAGACCTGGATGATTGGATGGATACTCACAAATTCTCCCCAGGCTTGATTGGCCTGGCCCTCCTAGAAAGAGGGCTTACAGTCTAGGAGCAGGTACTGACAAGGCATAAATGATCTCAGGTCTCATCTGCCCTGAATTTTCTATGCTTCTATGATAGTGCCAGAGAATGCAGGATGAAAGCAGACCCAGTGTTCTAGCCTAACATAGCGTAACGTCTTACAGCCCATGCCTGTGTATACCCTCAGCATGCTCCTGGGTAACAACGTGAGCAACTTAACATGTTCCTAAACATGCAGTTCATGAACAAGAAGTGAACATGCTTCAGCTTACATGAGCAATCTGTGGATAAGTACTGCGCATAGCAGGTCTCATTTGTATGAAAGATGGCAGCCAGGTTAAATATGGTGTAGACAGCAACATGTTTTACACTAGGTCTGAAGATGGAATAATAAACACTGATAAAAAACTTTGAAATGAGTAAGATATGTTACAGTTGCACATAATGAGCATAACAGCTGACATACACTAACAGCACTTCATGTTTCGTTAGATCTGAGGTGACGTATATCTGAACAACTGCCCCACAGACACATAGGTTCATAGGTGTGTACTAGGCTAATGGCCCTGGAGCCTTTGCAAGCCTAGCCCATAGAAGTGCCCTGGCATCATGCTGCCCGATGTTAGTTCCCAGTGCCTCTATCAAGCAGAATCACTGGAGTGATGCCTGGGGTGAACTTTCTATTTCCCATCCACTCATCAACATTTCTCTTGAAGAGGGCCAGTGAGGTTATCTGATTGACATGTATTAGAAGTCTATTCCAGAGCATGGACAGTCTCTGGGTTATGAACCTGTCCCTCCAGCATGTTCTGTTGATTGTGGTAATGAGGTTGAGGTCTCTGGAGTGTGTGGTGCAGAGGGATTTGGATTTCTTTAGATGTAGCATTTCTAACAGAGCTGGGTCAGAAATGGCTTTGTAAGTCAAGCAGAGATCACCTCTATATGAGATAGAGAATAGCTGGAGCATTTTGAGTCTGTCCATGTAGGACATGTGTTTAAGGCCTAGGATCCTCTTTGTGAGGTACTTTTGTGGCCTTTCCAGCTGTTGCATGTGTATGGTGAGGTACATGCCAAATGGGGCATTATACGCGATGATTGGCCTGATGAGGGAAGAGTAGAGAGAGATGATGACCTCTTTCTTCTTGGATGCAAAACCCTTGGTAATAAGATGTGCCACACAGAAGGACGTTCTGACCACAGTGGCAATGTGGTTGTCAAAAGCAAGGTTGCTGTCAACCTGTGTCCCCAGATCTCTTATAATGCCTTCAGTGTTCAGTGGGCTCCCAGCGATGTGATAATTAGTGAGAACTGAGTTTTTCCCAAAGGGGATGATGACGCATTTTTTGGCATTAAGCTTAAGGCCAAGATTTCGATACCAGTCATTGGTCTCAGTGAGGCCTTTCTGTAGGATATCTGCATCACTTGGGGAGTTAGTAATGGCTCCCAGCTTGCAGTCATCTGTGAACTTGGTCAGCCAGAGTCCATCAGTGTTGGCCTGGACTTCTGAGAAGTAGATGCCAAACAGGAGAGGACCCAGGACCGATCCCTGTGGCACTCCACTCGTGACTGGTCAGCAATCTGACTTGGAGTCCGCTACTTTCACACTGTGGGTTTTTTCTGTGAGCCAGTTTGCAACCCACCAAGTGACATAGGGGTTGATGCCTAGTTTGGTGAGTTAATCAATAACTCCTAAGTGGGAAATGGTATCAAAGTCCAGATCAAGGTAGGCTGTATGAACTGCCTTGCCCTCATCCACAGCTCTGGTGACTGACTCAAAGAAGTTAACCAGGTTGAGCAGGCATGATCTACCTTTCACAAAACCAAATTGCATGGGATCTAGAGTTTGGAGATTCCCCTATATCCTTGTTAATTAGGTCCATGATGATGCGCTCCATAGCCTTACATATCAGACTCGCCAGGCTAATGGGGCAATAATTCCCAGAGTCTGTAGTCACTCCCCCTTTATTGATAGGGATGACTGTAGCAGTGCGCCATTCTGTAGGGACAAAGCCTGAGGTGATGCTGTGATTGAATAGGGCAAACAGATGGGGTGCCAGTTCACTTTGTAGTTCATGTAGAACACATCCATGGATATTGTCAGGTCCCATGGAAGCTGTATTCTTGGCCTTGGACAATGCAGCTTTAACCTGTGCTGCAGTACTGCTGGGTGCCTGGCATTCCTCCAGTATTGTGATTGATCCTTTAGAGGGGAAGAGAGGGGTAAAGTTGGCACTGAATCTCTCGGCCAGTATGTTGGCAATATCTGTTCGCTCAGTATAGGAGGTACCATTGTGCAGTAACTCAGAGTAACCCTGGGTATTGCTGTGGAGATTCTTGATATAACTATAGGAGGTTTTGTGGTTATTTTTAGTGTCTGCCGCAATTCTGCCTTCATAGTTGGTTTTAGAGGTTTTGATGAGGGATCTCAACTTTTTGTTGAGGCTAATAAGGGAGTTTTCCAATCCTGGAACTTCACCTTTTTCTGCAACAGTTTCTTCCTTCTGTTGTAGAGTTTATTATTGGCAGGTGACCACCAGATTGGCTTCCTTTTTTTGGAGGAGAGCATATTGGTTCTGTTGGGTATGGCAAGTTCCATGCATTTATGTCATGTTCATACAGTGCATTGGTGTATGATTCGGCAGTCATGCATCTATATTCCATTAACATGGGTGTGGTGAAGTTAGCCACCTCTGTTTTTAGGAGCCCAATGTCAGCTTTGGAGAAGTTTTTCATGGTGGTTACCTTTGCAGGGGGTGTGGGTGAGATGTGGATTTCCATGGTGATTAGTTTGTGGTCGGATCTAACTAGGGAGGAATTGACTACTGGTGTAGAGCAATGGTTACCCATGTTAGTAATAACCAGGTCAAGGATGTTGCTTCCTCTAGTGAGGTAAAAATGAGCTGGTCCAGGGCATTGGAATTGTTGAATTCCAGGAAGTGTTGGGCCAGTGTAGTGCATGAGTAGTTTTCCCAGTTGATGGAGGAGTAGTTGAAGTCACCTATTATGAGAGTATTGGGTTGGACCCTAATAGTTTCCAGGGTGCTTAGGAACATGGAGTGAGAGCCTTGGGACATTGTTGGGGACATATAGCAGGCTACGACCTGAATTGCCATCTTACCCATGTTAATTGTACATGAAGTATTTCAGATCTATTATGCTGGGCTACTAGTCTGGAGGTATGCATATCCTTTATGAATATGGAGACACCACCGCCTTTGGTGCTTCGGTCCATGTGCCGGAGCCGAATGGTGCGGAATGAGTTATAGCCTGGTAGCGCAGTGGTGCTTTCTTAGATCCCTGCTTTAAACCAGGTCTCTGTTACAGCACAAATGTTGATGTTCTCCATTTTGAGGAGTGCTTCGAGTAAGTGCATCTTGAGAGTTAGTCTTCTAGTGTTGAGCAGCATGACCCTCAGATTCCATTTATTTATAGCTGTTATGGTGGTAATTTGGTCTTTGAACATTGCCTAAAAAAGACACTATAGAGGTGGCAAGAGCCTTAGCCAGTATCTGGAAATTCAGGGGTGACAGATGCAAAGCATCAGTCTGTCAATCATGTCATCCCAAGCAGACAGATACTGGATCCCCTTAGAATGACACCAGAAGCTTAGCCAATTGTTGAAGTCAATCATTTTCTGCTTGTACTGCAGTATCATTGGTAGGATGCTGGTCAGGGCTAGGGTCATACTTGGTTGGGCCACATAATCCGAGAGCTCCTCCATGTCTCTTTTCATTTAGTCCAGGGAGGTGTGTCTGAGGTCATTTACACCCACATGGACAGTGACAGAGTCATACTTGTACTTGTTGTGGGGTGACCTGAGTGCATATGTAATGTGTCGGATTCTGGCACCTGGTAGACAGCTAAATGTTACCTTCTCCTTATTCAACCTAATCAGTGGAACATCAGTGTACCTCACTATGGAGTCACCTATGATTAGTGTATTGGGCAAGCTGTTTTGCCTTAGGAGCTTAGGTTGAGGGGCACACTGTGTAGATAAGCTATGTGTCTTGTGATTTGTCCTGTGTTGTGGTGGTCAAATGCATTTCTGCCTTGGAGGTCTCTGCTATTTGGGTAGATTTCTATTGAGAGCCTCCTTGAATGTGGGTGTGTGGTTTGTGTTTTTATGTGAGAGCTGTAATGGTGGGTGTTCTGGAGGGCTATGTGTTGCATGTGGTGTGGTGCAGGTGTTGACCTTCTCCTCTTGACCAGTTATTCCGGTCTTGGCTTGAGAGTGCATGGCTTCCAATTTGGACATATAAGTGCATCTCTCACAAGTCTGAGTGTTGGGAGGTAAGAGGAGAGGGTTGTCTGTGTACATGAGGCAGTTGCTACACTGCCTCAGAATGCCCATGTTCACCAGGTTAATAGGAGAAAGCACAGGGAACTGACCTTTAGACATGCAAAGAGGGATGGTCATTATTACTAAGTACTGGAGCTGTTTCTTTATATATTCCTTTTACAGGACAAATGTTACTTAAGGTGTCTGAGTCTGTGCAGAGCACTGCCAAACACTTGAGAGGAAATTAATACGTAGACCCTGAAAATTTAAAGATGAAGTATTTAGGCAGATATTCTAAAGTTAGGATGAAATCAAGCAGTACTTACTGAAAAATAAAGAATTAGCTTGTCAAGAATGATGAAAAGAGAGGAGTCACATGAATGGCTATTGCTTGGCTACTATTAATGCTGATCTCAGCACAGCTTCACTCTGTTGGGATACAATACTCCTTTGCTTCTTCTCTCACCAGAAGCAAAATGTTATCACCAGTCCCATGAAGAAAAGCAGGCCATGGCCTGTTTGGTGATCCACAGTCTTGTCCCAGATGATGCAAGGGTCTGCAGGCTTGTAGCCTATTTCTGGTAGATGCCTCGAATAGCAACCAGACCAATCAGGTACGTTAAGCACAGACACACACTCTCTAACCAGAAAGAGTCAGGAATCAATGCACTCTGCTCCTACTCTCACCAGGATCAGAAAATAATCACGGATTCCAAACTGTCACCTATAAAGCAGTTATTAAGCTTTCTGGTGATCAGCAGTCTCCAGGAAATAATGTAACTGTATTCCTTCTCTCACCAGGAGAAAACAGAAGCACTAATCCCAAGATGACTACTGACAGGCAGAATGTGGGCTCTCCAGTAACTGGTAGTCTTGCAATAGATGCTTAAAGGTAAGATGAAAAAAATGGTTTATCCTAAACACTGCAGTGTGCACTAGAGGAGTTAGATGTGAATGTAGGTAACTTAAGTTTTACCTGCCTAAAATGTTAAGTTTTAGTGGAGAGTCACTATTTTTAAAACAGCAAGATAGATTGAAAGGCGGTGGTTACTTTTGTATTCTGGTACTATGGAATACAATAGGATGGCCAATAAAAATAGCTGAAAGGTAGTAATTTTACAAAATGATAATTTTGTGCTTACTCACACCAGCTAGTAAAACCAGAAAGGAAATTAGATATATGGTCAAATTAACATAAGGGGCAGGCAACTAGAAAGGCAGTAGTGTTTAAGAACACAACAGTAACTGGGTGGAAAGTTGGGAAAAATTTCTGTCTGACTCACAAGAGACAGAGCAGTGGTCTCTTCAAGTTTTAATATGCAGTTAAAAGGAGAAGTAAAACACAGTGTAAAGAAAACAAATCACAGTATACAAAATAGAAAAAGGCAATAAAGTAATACAAAATACAACAAATAAAAAGCAAACTAACCTTTCCCTCACAGCAAACTGTAGCAGAGTCTGGATAAGCCTTTCCAGTAATTCCAGTATATTTTTTTCTTAAAATTATAGTAATCACAAAGCTGGTTTGTGTCAAGAAAGAAGGAAAATAAGCTATGGCTTAAAACAAACTCCCAGACTGTAGAACTGTTTTTCCATGAGAGAACAAGAGGATAAAACCTTGGTTAGATGATGAAAAATGTACCTTACCTGGCAGGTTAGCATAAAGAGTAAGGCTATGAGTTACTGATGATCTTTATCCAGAATTTGGGTTTGATTCCTTCAGTTTGCACTTTCAGATTTTGAACAAGTAAGTACTCACAGATCACACATAAAATGTGGCATTTGTATTTACCTGATTAACATATTATTAAAATTACTGAGGATGAGGCAGAATATTCTCACAGTGATGTCAAATACATTAGAAAGCAACTAATATACTTTTGGAGATGGTATACTGGATCATGCCTGTTAAACAGCAAAGTTTTAGTATAACAATAAAGATGAAAAAAATGACTAGCTCTGCTCACCAGGTATTTCCGTGTGAAAATAAAGAGAAGTGCACTACTGTGGCTGAGAAAGTGAATAAGAGCATAGTAGGATAGTTGGAGCAGGCTGAAATGAAACTGGTGGCAGTAAAGGAAGTGTCTCAGGTGATCCTCATGTAATCATAATTTCTGTTAGTCACATTTGTTTTATTTTTATTTGTTGACAGAGGAAGATCTCTAATTCTATTGGACCATTTTCAGTTTTGGTCCAAGCATGCAAAGAAAAAATTAATACTGAATTTACAAAAAAGTTTAGTACAAGATCATTTTAATTAGAACATAGCGTGTATAACAAAATAACAATGAGATTCAAGATCATGTGTTAAATATGGGTTCCTATTATGTAGTCAAATGATCAAATGAAAAATCTGCACAATATCAAGCCAAAAAGATCAATGAATATAATATTGAAAAGAACAAAGCAAAAAGTCTGCAGTCTTTGCTCTAGGAATGGAAAAGAGTTCATGTCTGTGATTTAAAAAAACTTGCTATTAAAAAGATGAGGGTCTAATGTTAAGAGGGTGCTATTTGGCCCTTTGCAATACACAATAATGATGTATTTTAGGACAAAGGGCTATGAGCTGGCAAATGGAGTTACAACTGGTTTAAATTGATGCAAGGTTCTTTTTTGAGGCTAATGTGACTAAGGACATTGCATATTTAGGCTGGGGGTAGTAGGGCTCCTTTTGCTATGTTCAGCCTTCAGATCAAAAGGAGTGGGACATTTTCTTGGAGAAGAAAAGAAGACTCTTTATTGTGTCTTTGGTAAATTGGACATTATTTTTAGGTTACGATTACAGTAAAATCAGATTCCAAGGTAATTATAATTATCATCAGCCCCCTTCTTTTTCCCCATTTTTCTACATGGGGTCAGGGTATCGTGTTAACTGTCATCAACTCTCAATTCAGTGCCACACTCCTGCCTTCTTCAACACTCAACTCATGCCTGACTGTCACAGATCTTCTTTCACACAATCCATCCACCTCTTTGATCGATGTCCTCACTTCCTCTTACCTTCTTCCTTCTGTCCCAAATCATCCTCACCAGATTGTCTTCCACTTTTCTACACATGTGCCCAAACCATCGTAATCTATTCTTTTTGATCTTTTCTGCAACTGGAGCTACTTTGGCTTCTGCTCTTATGTCCTCATTTCTTTGCCTGTCCAACAGTATGCATCCTAGAACCTTTCTCAGGCACTTAATTTCCATCACCTCTAGCTTTTTCAACTGTTCTGCCTTTACTGGCCAGGTTTCTGTACCATACAGTAGTACTGGTCGCTCCACTGTCTTATACGGTTCCCTATTGAAATCGCGAAGGTCCACTTACCCAAATACGAAAACGTCGACACGTATACATTGAACCATGATCATCCTGAAGCACGAAATCCGAAATGTCAAATCGTCATGGTTGGCCCTTCTGCGGTATAGCTCCGTAAGGTAAGTGTGCGATAGTTACAGACCTTAGGGTTAGGGTTAAGGTAAGTGCATAGATAGTAATGTATGTAAGGTTTAATGTAGGGTTAGAAGAAGGTTTTGTTAAGTGTATGTGTGTGGGTTATTTATTTTGTTTGGGTATAGCTCCGTAAGGTAAGTGTGATAGTTACGGACCTAAGGGTTAGGGTGCTTAGCTAAGGTAAGGGCATAGATAGTATTGTATGTAAAGTTTAGTGTAGGGCTGGAAGTAGGGTTTTGGTTAGTGTATATATGTGGTTTATTTATTTTGGATAGATAGTACGTAGCGTGCGGTGGGGTTGGATGACTATGACAGTTTGAGATTTTGAATTTTGCGGTTCAGGTAATATGTGTCGATGATTCCGTATTCGCTGACTAGGACTTTCGCGGTTGTAATATAGACCCTCTTATATACTTTACTTTTCAGCTTCTTTGGCATTCTTCTGTCATAGACTATACTTGATACTCTATGCCAGTTGGCTGCAGCCCCTCTGATTCTAGCTTTGACCTCTTCATTCAGACTACCTTTCTCCTCAACTACCTCTCCCAGATGCTTGAAGCAGTTTACCTGTTCCACTATCTTCCTTTCTATCTCTATTCTCAGCTTCTTCTGATTTCCCCAATTTGCTGCCATTACCACTGTCTTATTGGTGCTTAGTTTCATCCCATGTGCCTTCCAATTTGCATTCCATTCTCCTATCCTTTGCTGAAGTTCTAGCTCAGAGTCTGCTTGCATTGCTACATCATCTGCATATAGCAGATTTGTTGATCCCTCCCCTCCAATCTATTTGCTAATGTAGTCCATCACCAGTATGAACAGCAGTGGGCTCAGAGCTGAACCCTGATGTACACCCACTCCCATTGGGAACCTTTCTGTGAGGTCGAACACTGTTCGTTCTTGAGTCATCGGGTCCTTGTACATAGCCTGCACTAATTCTACCAATGTTTCTGGGACTTCAAACCACCGCAGTACTGCCCAGATCAGCTTTCTTGTGACCTTGTCATATGCTTTCTCCAAGTCTAGGAATGCCCAGTTGGACTCTTTCCTCATCTCTAGCTTCTTCTTAAGTATCTGTCTCAATGCAAACATCAGGTCAATTGTGCTGCATCCTGATCTGAATCCAAACTGCTCATCTCCCATCTTACATTCTATTACTCTGTGTATCCATTTATCAATCAGCCTCTCCAGAACTTTCATGCAATGTGATAGGAGTTTGGTGCCTCTGTACTGCTCACAGTTGTGGATGCCCCCTTTGTGCTTGTACTTTGGCACAAGTATGCTTATTTTCCAGTCATCTGGGATACACCTTTCTCTCCACACTGATATTATTACTCTCAGGAGCAATTTCTCCCTTATCTCACCCAGCATCTTTATCATATCTGCTGTGACCTCATCTGAGCCTGCTGTTTTCCCTGACTTCATCTTCTTTAGTGCTGTTCTTACTTCTTCTAGGATGGGCTCCTCTTCTTCTCTCATCGTAGGCTGTTTCTGGGGCAGTACAGCTTCTGTGGGGTTTTCTTCATTCAGAAGCTGCAAGAAATACTCCTTCCATATGCCTTTGATGCCCTCTGGGCTGGTGAGCAGGTTGTTGCTGGCATCCCTTATGAAGGGTGTCTGACTATCTTCTTTATCTTTCTGTCTTTGCCTTGCAACCTGATATAGTTTCTTTGTGCCCCTTACTGAGTCACTTTCCAGAAGTTGGTACAGCACCTCTGATGCCCTATTCTTTGCTATTGCAACTTCTTTCTTAGATTCTTTGTTAGCCAGCCAGTAGTCCTTCCTAGCCTGGCCAGTCTTTTCTATCTCCCATTTCTTCCTGCACTCCTTCTTTCTTTTGATGACTTCCTGGAACCAGCTTTCCTTATGTACCTTATTTCCATACCTGGCTTGGCCACATATCTTTTCTGTAGTCCTAAAACATGCTGCTTTTAGGCGCTGCCATTCTTCATCAACTCCACCTATTTGCTCATCTTCTTGGGGTGCTAGAACCCTGAGTAATTCCTTGAACTGTTGTACTTTCTCTCCTGTCAACTTCCAGGTCTTCAGCCTGGTCTCTAGTGACCTTAGAGCCTTTTCTGATCACTACTTGCAGCTGGTTGTGGCAACTACTGGTTTATTCTGTGGGCAGACTGTTTCACTGGGGATGACTTTGCAATCATGGATTCTACCCCAGTGCCTTTTCCTTACTAGGAGGAAGTCTACCTGAGTTACATGTTGACTATTCTTGTATGTGATCTTGTGATTGTCTCTATTTCTGAACCATGTGTTGGCTACTATCAAGCCATTTGCCAGACAGAAGTCTAGAATGGCTTCACCTTCTTTATTCTTGTTGCCCCACCCATGTGGACCCAAGGCAGTCCTCATATCATATTCTGTCACCCATTAGCAACACCAATTCATGTTCTCCTGCTTTATCTAGTAGATCCTGCAACTGCTGTATGAATGCACTTTTTTCCTCACTATCACAACCATGCTGTGGGGCATAGGCTGAGATTATGAATAATGCCCTATCATTACACTGGAGTCTAACTGCCATGCATCTGTCATTAATTCTGATGATATCCCTTACTGCCTTCTGAAGTCTCTCTCTCACCACAATTCCTACACCATTTCTAGCCTGCCCTCCACCTGAGTAGTAGACTCTGGATCCCAAGCCAAGTGGCTTTGCTGCACTGCCGTTCCATCTCGTCTCTTGTACATAGGATGTCCAGCCTCCTCTGTATCATCATGTCATCCACTTCCAAGCTGCATCCTGGTAGTGAACCTACATTAAGCGTAGAAATTCTCAGTTCATGTTTGGCAGGTTGTTTGGTTTATGTCCAGCTTTTGCTCAACAAAGCTATCCCAGGTAAAGGCTGTCAGTAGCTTATTGCTGCTGGGCTTTATGGTGGGCCGATAGGGACACATATACCCCTCCCACCATTAGCAAGGGTCCCTGGCATGTGGTCAGAGTAGGCCGGGTCCTCAACCCACTTATCACCAGTAACTACCCATGCCCATTTTTGGTGACATTAGTCAACATGACTGAATCACCCACCTAGAGCCATATTTTACACCGTTGAATGGCTAACCCTCCTAAGGCACACAGTCTGTGATCCATGTTCTCCTATCTTGAGGATACTGTGCACCAGAGTAGATGCCCAAAGTGGTTGGTCTGTACAACTCTTCCCCCTATAGGGCACCATCTAGAGTCTGTGCTGCTGCCCACAGCCCCATCCATTGGTGAGTTTGAGATGGAAACACTCAGCATGTTTTTGGACATGTGAGAACCCCCACAGAGACACAGGGGGAACATGCAAACTCCAAACAGACATTGGTCGGAGGTCAGGATTGAACCTTACACCTTGTGCATGGGAGGTGAAGACCTTAGCCACTAAGCCATCTGGTCTCTCCTAGGTAATTATAATGTTGTATGGTTTCAATAGGTTCCTGGGAGGACAACATAATAGACCAGTTGGGTGCAGCTTTTTCAAGTCTTCGTGTTAAGAATTTATATATGAATGTTCACAATATCAGATTAATTATTTAGATCTAAAATTGTTAAGAGCAATAAGACTGAAACAAAATTATTTAAGAAATCTATGGCTTCTAAGACTTGTTTTTAACGGCACTAGTTGCCAGCTGGAACATACTTTAGGTGCTCTGCCATACGGAGAACTAATTTGAGCATGCAAGGCTTGTAGTAATAAGGCTGACTACCAGAATAAGACTAAAAGCCTTCATAAACGTTTTGCCAGCAGACGCTATGAAATAATGTTAAACAAGCATATTGGAAGAGTAGTAGTATATCTAGTCAGGAATTGATAGGAAATGATGATAAATGTTTAAGATGGAATGATAATAAAAGGAAAGCTGACAAAAATACCATACATATTTTGGGATAGAATATAATGTATTTAGTCTGATACTGATTTGCTCGATTAACAAATATTGGGGTGCCCTGAGACAGGGCCCCATTTTATCAGTTTTGTTGGAGAATAAACCCAAAGTGTCTCTTCTGATAAGAAGGAACATGTTTGACTACATAGTTTATAATCATTTTAAGAAGCCTGTAATGAATGTATCAAATGCAGTAGTTAGAGGACAGTTGTCACAATGAGGTGGCTGTAATATTTGGAATTGTCTCTCTCCATTGCACCAACTTAATGGAAGGAAGTTTACTATTAGGGGTAAATTTACCTGTTTAAGTAGAGGGGTTATTTTATACAATTTGGTGTCCATGTAACTTAATATACATAAGTGAAACTACTAGAAGTTTTAAAATAAGAACGCAGGAACATTTAAGTAACATTAGGTTAAATAAGAATGAGAGTCCATTAGAACAACGCTTTAATGCTTATACAGCAGGGCAATATGTTTTGCTTTAGGTATACAATTTTGGAACAAATTAGGTATGAAGAAATGAAAAGGAAATCTTTAGATAGTCTATTAAGGCATAAGGAAGCTGTATGCCTCCTCACTTTCTACTAAAAAAAACTGTGCCTCTTCCTACTTCATTTTGCTGCTTGTACTTAGGAGTTCAACTGCATTTAGTTTGCTGCATTTATTACTGCTTGTCAGTAGCCTTATTAAATTGATGACAATATTCTACTGAAGTGCTGCTTTATTTAAGCTGTTTTTTACTGTTGTGATTGTGAGCTAATTTATCACATTTGCACTGTTTTAAAGCAATTTACCGATTAACTACATTTCATTGCTATCTACTGCAATTCATTACAGTTTAATTGCATTTTACTGCATTTTGTTACTGTTTAACTGTATTTTTTCATACTATGAGTTCTGTTTTTTTTTGTCTGTAAGTGGTTAATTTGTGCTTCTTTGTGAGTTTTTTTACTGTTTTCTTAACCTTAAATTGAGTAGTATAGTCTAATTACAGGTTTGCTGCATCCAGAGCTACAGATGCATGGCTTTTAACCCCTTTTGAGGTATTCCAGCTACAAATTTTCCCTTAGTAGCACTTGTGTTATCACCTAGTAGTACTACTCTTAGACCTTCCACCCTTTACCCTCTTAGCTCTCTCTGGCCTCTCTCCCTCAGATTCTGACAAATATGGATGGACAACTTCTTACGTTTTCTCCTGCCAGTCTGGTTGATATGGGCAACCTGAGACAGTGTAGCAAATGCCTCACATACACGGACAACCCTCTACTACTACCACCTAGGAACTCAATTTGTGAGAGATGCAATTACATAAAGTACATAGAGTCATTGTTCTCTCCCTGACAAGCCAGTATATCTGGCACTGAGAAGGTTGTCAGCACAAACACCACACCTCAAATACCACCCACACCTACACAACACACCCCCACATACATGAAGATCCTCAACAAAAACATACCAAAACAAAAGAGACCTCAGAGGCAAAAACACACGCAAACTCCACCGTCCACCATACCACACACCACACATAGTCCACACATGTGTGTCTCACAGCCACTAAGGCCTAAACATAAACCTAACATATTAGTCATAGGAGACTCCATCGTGAGACACACAGATGTGCCCTTCACCAGGCTGGATAAGGAAGAAGTCACAATTAGTTGTTTGTCGGGTGCCAGAACCTGGAATACCATCCATGCACTCAAGTCTCTCAACAGGTACTGTTATGACTCTTTCATAATCCATGTTGGTGTGAATGACTTGAGACGTACCTCCCTGGACTACATGAAGAGAAACATAATCAAGCTCACTGAATATGTGTCCCAGGCAGGTATGTTCCTAGCCTTAAGCAGAATTTTACCATCACTCAGAATGATGCCTCCATACAAACAGAAAATGATTGATTTTAACAATTGGGTGTCATTCCAAGGGGATCCAGTACCTGACTGCCTGGGATGATATCATTGACAAACCATGATGCTTTGCCAGAGATGGCTTGCATCTGTCTCCCTTGGGCTTCAGGCTCCTGGCAAAGGCTCTTGCCTCCCCTAGACAATGCCATGAGGTCAAAACTACCAACATAAACATTTCATCAAAGCATAAATTAAAAGTCCTGCTGTTAAACGCTAGGAGTCAAAACATGAAAAAGCACTCATTGCAAGCATTCTTAACCCTGGAAGATGCTGACATTTGTGCAGTCACAGAAATCTGATTCAAAGCTGCAGAGAGCACTCCAGCCATTCTAGGTTACTTATCCTATCATACATTCAGACCCCAAACCATGGGGAGCAAAGCAAAATGAGGTGGAGTTGCAATATATACAAAAAACATACACACCTCCAGGCTGGTCAAACAGTATGATGCACAGGAGACATTCCAGGTGCAGTTGACAATTGACAAGACCCCTATTCAAATCATAGCTAGCTACAGGCCTCCAACTTTGACTCAAGATGCCCACTCCACCTATCTGAACCTCTTTGAATCTATCAAAATTCAACCCTTTACCCTGATCCTGGGCGACTTAACTATCCAAGCATAGATTGGAAAAAATACTCATGCCAAAACACAAATGCCCAGAGATTCCATGATTTTGTCAATGCAAATGCCTTGGACCAGTTGGTCTACACCCCCACAAAAGGTGAAAATATCTTGGACTTGTTATTAACCAACATGAGTAACCACTCCAGCATCCCTACAGTTTCATCATCCCTGGTAAGATCTGACCACAAAGCGGTCACTTTCAAAGTCACCATCTCCCCCAACCCCCCCCCCCCCAGCTAGGGTGAAACAAAAAAAAACTTCTCCAAAGCTGATTACAACCTCCTGAGGGATGATATAAACAGTTTCACAGCCTCCTCCCCTCCACAGGAACTGGAACATATGTCTAAACCTACATTAAAGTACTACACAAGCATTTATATAGCTGCATGGAATCAGGAATACCCTACAGGATGAAATCACCCTCCTCGAGGAAGAGTAAACCTGTCTAGTGGACATCTGCAATAAATAAACTCTATAATAAAAGGAAAAAAATTGCTGTCCAGCACGAAGAAGGAGCAGGTGCCTAGTTGGAAGCAATCTCTCCTTAGCCTGAACAAGTAAATAAGAGCACTAATAAAATCCTCCAAAGCAAATGTTGAACCAAACTGGTCACATCTACCAAAGACAATCATAAGGCCTTCTTCACATATATCTGCAATCTCAAAGGAAGCACCCAGATTTGCTCAGAACTGGTGATCAAGGATACCATACACAAACTCCGTAGATATAGCCAACCTGCTGGCAGACATGTTCAGTGAAAACTTCACCCCTCTGCCCCCCCCCATCAGTAAATTAGGACATGCCCTGTACCTGCCCCAATTCTCCTTATCTCTAGGGAACAAGTCATCACTGCCCTCTTAAAGCCAGGCAGCATCCTACATGAACTCAGGCAGGAACTTGCAGCACCATTAGGCACCCTATTCAACCAAAGCCTGAGTACCAACTCCATCTCAGCCAAGTGGAGGACAGCCACTGTCATCCCTTTGCACAAAGGTGGAGCATCCACCAATCGAGGAAATTATAGACCCATCAGCCTAACTAGCATGATCTGCAAGGCCACAGAATGGATTATCATGGAGTTCATTAACAAGGACATTGGCAACCTCTACTTGATCCCACACAGTTTGGTTTCCTCAAGGAGAGGTCATGCTTGTTAAATTTGGTCAACTTCTTTGAGACAGTCACCAAAGCCATGGACGAGGGAAGAAGGTGCACACTGCCTATATTGATCTGGCCAAAACCTTCGATACTATTCCCTCTCAGGTATAAAATATAAACTCTCTCAACTAGGTATCAATCCATATGTTACCAGATGGGTAGTAAACTGGCTCACTGATAGAACCCACCTAGTCAAAAATAGGGGAAGCCACCTCAAGCAGTAGACCTGTAATGAGCGGTGTAACTCAGGGATCGGTCTTGGTGCCTCTGTTGTTTGGGATATACTTTTCTGAAGTGCAGTCCAAAACCAGTGAGCCTATGGCTGACCATGTTTGCAGATGACTGCAAGCTGAGTGCTGTCATCAATTCCCCAAGTGATGTGGACATCCTCCAAGAGGGTCTCACCCAAACAAATGATTGGTGCCAGAAATATGGCCTCAAACTGAATGCCAAAAAATGCATCATCATCATCCTCTTTGGGGAGAGTGATGTCCCCACAAATTATCACATTAATAATAAGGTCCTAAGTACACAATCAGTTGTGAGGGACTTGGGCACCCAGGCTGACAGCAAATTGAATTTTGACCACCATATTGCCCCCTTGTATGGAAAGCTTTCTATGTGGCCCACCTCATTAGTAAGGGTATATCATGCAGGGACAAGGTGCTCATAACATCCCTGTATTCTTCCCTTATTAGACCCATTATTGAGTACAATGCCCATTTGGGCATGTATCTCACAAAGCACATGTAGCAGCTGGAGAGACCACAGAGGTTCCTTACCAGGAGAAACCAGGGCCTCAGATATCTACCCCTACACAGATAAGCTAACGGCCCCTGTCCCTCTACTCAGTCTCCTACAGACTCCTCAGAGGTGACCTCTGTCTGGCATACAAAGCAATCTCAGACCCCACCTTGATGGGACTGCTGCATATCTGCATGTCAAACTCCATTTGAGAAACCCGCATGTGCGACCTCAACCTGGTCTGTGACATCAATAGAACTTGCTGGTGGGACAGATTCGTGTCCCAGAGACTCCCCCTTTTGTGGAATAGACTCCCTCTCCACGTCAAGAAGAGTACCTCATTAACCCTTTTTAATCACAACCTGGATAACTGGATGGGAACAGAAAATACGCCACTGGGATTACACTTATGTCCCTGCTGGACAATGGCATAGGGTGCTGACTTGTTGGAACATAGGCTAAATTCTTGGCTAGGCTTGGAGGGGCCTCAGGGCCAATAGCCTAGTAACTTCCTATGATCTTATGTATATATTTTTAAATTTGGTACCTTGAAGCCATAAGGCTTACATCAAGAATTAGAATGGAATTTTTATAAAGCTAATTAAAATGTTTCTTTATTTAAGGTATTCATTTTTTAAATTGATTAGGTGGATGTCTGTTTAAACTGTTTTATGTATTTACTGTTATACTTCCTTGAAAAACATTTGGTCAATGCACTAGAAGTGTATTGGAATAAAGTTCCTCTTGGATTTTATCTGCCAGTTTGTCATTTTGTTGTCTGAACAATTACTGTTGTTTAATAAGTCTTTTTGGAGTACCAAGAAGCATGGCTTTGTTGTTTTTCTGTTGAGGATTAGTTTATGGCAGCATAGCCAATAAAATAGATCAGTGAGGTCTGTTTCCAGTTTTTTTTAATATTTGTGTGTGAGGGGATGGATTTGTAAATAAGTATATCATCTGTGGGTAGGATGATAGGGATGTGCGGGAGGTCAATGCACACCTTATTAATGAAAAGAGAGAACAGAAAGAGGACAAGGATCAATCTTTGTGAGACCATGGTAGGTAATGGACCTCAAGGTGAAGATAATAGTCTTAGCTGAAACTTTGAACTATTATTAAGGAAAGAATCAAACCATTGTGTTGCTCTTCGGCTTATCCTCACTGAGACAAGTGAGTCCAATAGGATATTTTGGTCTATTGTTTCAAAGGCTCTACTGAATATTGGCTAACAAATTCCCAACTGCTGGTTAAGACCAAAAAAAAAAAAAACAAAATCACTTCTCTTTACTCCCGGGATGCAGGCTTCAGTCAAAACCACCTTTGCCATCACCTCCTCCTCAGATAGATGTTGTCTCCCAAACAATGCTACTAGGGTGATCATAGATCACTTCCTGAAATTCACCTTACATATACAACCAACCATTCAAAAAATACATTATAAACTAGGCATGTTATATAGAGCTAGATAGTTTTCCATCCAGCATAGCATGAAAATTATTTCTGCACCCTGGTCCCTCTTATATGCCTGCCCCTTATTCACCAGCCTCCAAGGTACAATCAAACGTAAACTTGAGAAATGCTGTAACAAAATAGCAAAAATCACCAGTAAACAACCTAATGGGTCTCAGCACTGCAGAAACCTTTAAAATTTCAACTGGATTGAGCTTCAGCAATACCTGAAGTATTCACAATTAGTGACTGCCCATAGCTTAATACACAATCCTGGTAGTTGTCTAGCCTAAAACATGCACTTCAACTATATAAACCTAATAAACCTATTTGTTCTAATAATCACAACCTTCTCATCATAGAAAAAGGCAATAACTCAACTGGTGATGCCTTATACTCAATTTATCTCAAAAAGCTGGAAATTGATCCCTACTACTCTCAGAATTATCAACAATCTACCCACCTTCAAGGCTGAGCTAAAACAAAATCTGCGGCAACACTGGATGTGTCCATGCATCTACCCTGGCTGACTCTTTAGATATGTCCACTACTGCCTAACAAAACTCGATATTCATTATTCACAATGCACCATGATGTCTGATACACAGACTAACACCATAGGTTCACAGGTTCATAGGTAGGTACTAGGCTATTGGCCCTAGGGCCTATTTAAGCCTAGCCAAAAAGGTTCCCTGGCTTTCGCCATCCAAGAAAATTATTTTCCTGTGCCACTGTCGAGCAGAGCCACAGAAGTGATCCCTGGGGTGAATTTCCTATTTCCCATCCAATTATCAAGATTTTTCTTGAAGAGTGCTAATGATGAGATTCGTTCAATATAGATAGGTAGTGTGTTCCAGAATATGGGGAGTCTCTGGGTCAGGAATCTATCCCTCCAGCATGTTCTGTTTATTGTGGTGACCATGTTTAGGTCCCTAGAGCGTGTAGCTCGGAGGGATTGGGATTTCTTTAAGTGGAGCATGTCCAACAGCTCTGGTTTTGAAATAGCCTTGTATGTTAGACAGAGATCACCTCTGAGTAGGCAATATGCGATGGAGTAAAGCTGAAGTTTTTGGGATGGTCTGCGTAGGGCATCTGTTTGAAGCCAGTAATCATCTTTGTGAGGTATTTCTGTGGTCTTTCCAGTTGTTGTAGATGTCTTGTGAGGTACATACCAAAAGGGGCATTGTACTCTATAATGGGTCTAATGAGTGACGAGTAGAGGGGAACAATGACCTCTTTTTTCCTGGATGAGAAACCTTTTGTGATGAGGTGTGCCAGGTAGAAGGATTTCCTGACTACTGTGGCAATGTGATTATCAAAGGAGAGACTACTGTCCACCTGTGTCCCAAGGTCTCATCATACTTTCAGTGTTAAGTAGACTACCGCCTATGTGGTTGTTCATGGGTACAGAGTTTTTACCAAAGGGGATGACAATGCACTTTATGGCATTGAGCTTGAGGCCATGGCTTTGACACCAGGCATCTGTCTCAGAGAGGCCCTTTTGTAGGATGTCCACATTGTTAGGAGTTTCGATTATGGCTCCTAGTTTGCAGTCATCTGTGAACTTTGTTAGCCAAAGACCTTCTGTGTTAGCCTGTACTTCAGAGAAGTAGATACCAAACAGGAGAGGACCCAGGACTGAACCCTGTGGTACTCCACTTGACACTGATCTGAAGTCAGATTTGGAGTCTGCTACTTTCACAGTATGGGTTCTGTCATTGAGCCAGCTGGCAACCCATCTTGTGACATAGGGATTTATACCTAGTTTAGTGAGTTTATCTATAATTCCAGAGTGGGGAATGGTGTCGAAAGCCTTGGCGAGATCTAGATAGGCTGTGTGAACCACCTTACCCTCATCTACAGCTTTGGTGACTGCTTCAAACAAGTCTATCAGATGTAGGAGACATCATTTGCCTTTTACAAACCCGAACTGGGTAGGGTCCAGAGTTTGGAGATTACCAATGTCTTTGTTTATAGGTTCCATGATGATACGTTCCATGGCCTTGCAGACCAGGCTCATCAGGCTAATGGGGCGGTAGTTCCCAGGGTCTGTGGTGGCTCCCCCTTTGTGGAGTGGGATAACCATCACTGTGCGCCATTCAGTGGGCACCAAGCCTGAGATGAGGCTATGATTGAACATGGTACTTAGGTGGGGTGCCAGTTCGTTCTGTGGTTCATGTAGAATGCAGTCTGGGATGTTGTCAGGTCCCATGGATGCTGTGTTCTTGGCTTTGGAGAGTGTGGTTTTTACCTGTGCAGCTGTGATTACAGGAACTTTGCATTCTTTTGGTATAGAGATGGGTCCTTTCGGGGGTGAAAGGGGGGTAAAGTTAGCACTGAACCTGTCTGCCAGGATGTTGGCAATATCAGTTGGTTCTGTATATTTAGTGCCATTGTGCTGTAACACAGAGCAGATCTGAATGTTGCCATTGAGATGCTTGACATGGTTATAGAATGCTTTGTGGTTGTCTTTAGAATCAGTAGCGATTTTGTTTTCGTAACTAACTTTGGAGGATTTTATGAGGGATCTCTGCTTTTTACTGAGGTTGACCAGGGAGTTCCTCCAATCATGGGATTTTACTCTTTTTTTTGCAACAGTTTCTTTCTTCTTTTGTAGAGTTTGTTTATGGCAGGGGACCACCAAATTGACTTCATTTTTTTGGAGAATAGCATCTTGGTTCTGTTAGGGATAGCACGATCCATGCACTCGTGTAAATGCTTATAAAGTGCATTTGTGTAGGATTCAGCAGTCGTACTTCTATTATCCGTCTGCATGGGTGTCACAAAGTTTGCCACTTCTGTCTTAAGAAGTGTGAAGTTGCCTTTGGAGAAATTTTTTACGGTAGTTTTCCTAGTGGGGGCGGGATGTGGATGTCTAGGGTGATTAGTTTGTGGTTGGATTTGACCAACGAGGAATTGACCTTTGGTGTGGAACACCGGTCACCCATGTTGGTAATGACCAGGTGGGAGTGTGAATAAGTTGATCCAAGGCATTGGAATTTATGAATTCCAGAAAATGTTGAGCAAAAGAGTTGGAACATGAGTAGTTTTCCCAGTTAATGGTGGGGTAGGTTGAAATCGCCCATTATTAGGGTGTTGGGTTGTACCCTAATATTTTCCAGTGTATTAAGAAATGAGGAGTGGGAATCCTGGGCATGGTGGGGGATCTGTAGGAAGCTACTATTTGGATTGCGGTCTTGCCCAGAGTTAGTTGCACTTGAATAATCTTGGATGCATTATTCGGCACTAATGCTTAGTAACAATCTATAGACATTATTTCCAAGCTACCATGATGTTGTTTAATACAATGAATTATCAGATTTCAGAAATATAGCGTGCCTACTCTAGTTGCGATAATTTGCAACATTATAAATAAGGTTTCTCTTGAAGTGCAACTAATTTGAATGCACAAGGTCAGTGTCCACCAACTAGCCTATATCCCTAACACTAATTCTCAAATAACAAGGAACACAAATTCAAAACCACACATAATGTCTCATACTTCAACTAACAATCCTTCATCAACTCACTAAAAGCAAAAAAACTGGTCAATCATAAAACCTCTACCCCTAAATGAAGCTGTAGATTATTTCAGTGCAGGGTTTCTAAGTCTCCTTACTACCTTAGCCCCACAATGTACAAAAAGAATTAAAACTAGCCATGCCCCTTGGCTCTCAAAGACTTGTAAACTCCTCCTGAAAGACTGGGACAAAGCATGACATAACTGGCAAAAAAAAATGACAAAAACTAGCAGTTATTCAGGCAACTGAGTAACCAAGGCAAAACACAAGTTACTACAGACAAAAGGATATACAATTCCCATTTACAAAACTACTGCAAAAAATAACATTAAAAAAATGTTGGTCTGCCATATCCACTCTACTTATCCCAGGAGCTAAAAAAATTGTAGCCCATGCTGAGACAATCCTACTATTCTGGAGCATTTCTCCCCGGGCCTCCGCTGAAAACAGGATCTGTGGAACCTAGTCGGACTTTCCCGGTCAACAAATGTTAAATAAAAATAAATTAAATAAAATAAATAAAATAAAAAATTCTAACAGCTACTAAGTTCAACACATACTTCTTAGAATGTATAGCCAACTTAACCTCTAAGTTTTATAATGAACCACTCTTCCCCTTTACACCCCCATTATGGCCCCAAACATAATTCCTTCTCAATGTTCATTTGACTACCAACTCTTTACCCTTCCCACTCCTGACTCCTCTCATTCTAATAACAATAATCCCCCTCATTTTACCCTACAGCCTGTTCCTATTAGCCTAATACAAAACTGCTACTTACACTCAAACCTTGCTCTACCTCTACAGATAACCTCCCTCCTGAATATTTAAAACTAGCAGCAAATGCTGTAGCTTATCCAGTCAGCATCTTTATTAACAGAACAATTTCTGAGTCTCTCATCCTCAACTTATGGAAAAAATCCCACATTATCCCTTTGCACAAAAGAGGTAATTCCAACAGCATTTCAAACTTCTGACCCATTACCATCTCATCTCCTCTCTCAAAAATCTTACAAAAATGCATTCATAAACAACTTGCAAAGTATCCCTTACAAAATAATCTACTTACTAATACCAACACGGCTTTTGGCCAGCCAGTAGCACCACTAATTCCTTACTGCCCTTCACAGGCACTTAGTAAAGCTACATATTTTGCCAAACTTGTCTGTTCTCTATTCTTAGATCTGTCAAAAGCATTTTACATGGTCTCCCATTCTAAACTCCTTCACCAACTTTCCACCCTTGGTCTATCATCTCCCTCAATTTAATGGTTCTCCAGCTACCTCTCAGACAGACAGCTGTAAAATGGCAAGCATCCACCTCATCATAGCTTTTCTCTACCACAGGTATCCCACAAGGATCCATCCCTGGCCCACTACTCTTTAATGTTTTTCAAAAGTAATCTTTATACTTCCTCCTGCCAAGGCTCCTTAATTCAATATGCAGATGACTGTGCTATCATCTGTTCTTCAACTTACCTAACTCATCTACAACATGTAACCCAACAAGTATTTTCTTCAATGAAACCTGGCGTACTAATACTCAACTCTTACCTCCTTCTGACACCAAAATCTCACTGGCCTGGTAAAATGATTTTCAAAACTTACTCCATAAATAACACAGAAATAGAAGTAGTTCCCCATGCTAAGATCTCAGGTGTCATAATAGATGAAAATCTTAGGTTTGACCTCCATATCCAAGATAACATTAAAAAAAAAAAACACCAGAAACTTGGCAAGACCAAACATTTCTTAAATATATCAGCCAAAACTAGTCTGGCAAAAACTTACTTCTTACCATCGCTACTATATGGTGCCCTATCCTGACAAGCCTCCCTAAAAACAAAACTTGAAAGTTGCTACAACACAATTGCTACATTTGCTTCTTCTACATCATCCATCACTGTAGAGCACCCCATTCCCTTAAGGGGCTCAAACTCCCCCAACACTTCTCCTATCTTTAACTTTTAACTTCTCATAAGATTATTAACAAACTCACAGCCTGTCCAGCCCTTCGGTCCGTATTCAATTTGTACTTACCTAAAAGAACTCTCAGGTCAGAGGATAAACTACTCCTCTCCATTCATAAACCTTCCAAATCCTCTGGTCAGAGTATAAACTCCTATGCTGTTGCAAAAGGCTGAAACTCCCTTGTACTAACAATATGAACTATCTCCAGTATCCACTCTTTCAAAATGCTCATTATAAGAATTCCTATCCAAATCAAATCTTGGATCTGCTTCTGTTGCTATTGAGGCTGAACTTTTGAGAGCATTCTGTTCCTCTGTCCTACCTACCTGGTCTGCTATCAATTGCTCCTTATGCACTTTTAATCCCTTATACCTATTCATTTAGTTGCCTGCTCTGCCTTTCTAATTCTACCATAGACATACCTTCTCCTAATCCCATCTTGTACACATCTTCTCCCCTACCTTTCACTTTTCCCTGTAAATAAATAGCATTACACATGATGTTACTGTGTTTTTGATCCCCACATCACTATCTTATTTCACTTTTTGATTTATTCCAATATTTACCAAAATAACATGTTATATTGTTATAGTACTATGTTGTTCTAACTTTTCCTGTTCTTTTACCAGTGTTAAATATTGAAATGCAGCCTCATATATTTTGTTGTTTCTATGCTTTTTAAAAAATGTTATTATGATTGCAGCTTTTCTCCCCAGGCTTCAGCTAAAACAGGGCACACCAGTCCCAGTCAGATTTTCTCAGTAAATGAATAAATGAATAAATAATATGCCTAATAGTTTAATATTGAACATAAATTCTAGATGGTGTCTATATGTACATTGCATACGACTTGTACATAATTACTAGATCTACTATATAAATATCAGTTATATAAGGCTTATACCCATCTACCTTTTATAATAAGTGAATGTCCTTGTGTGTTTGTAATATATTTTAATAATAATGGAGTTTAAGGCTTGTACATAACTACCTGATCTGATAATTATATATTACCCTTAATGAAAATAAGTGGGATCATGCCATAGCTAATTGAGGGGACCCATGCATGGGATAGGTCATTTACAAGCTACCTCTGTCCACTAGTAGTACAGGGAGCAGTCCTGGGGTAAATTTTCTGTTTCACATCCATAGAGTTAAATTGCACTTGAATATGAACAGGGGTGAACCTTTGTTTTTTTACTTGAGTGGGAAGCCTGTTCCACAGCAGCAGCAATATCCTCTGCAAGATATAAAAGTCCCACCAAACTGTTACTCTGATATTGCAGCAGAGGTTTAGATCCCCTAGACTGAGTATTTCTGATACCAATTGACTTGCTGATGTGCAGTAAATCCATCAGTAATGGCTCTGAGGATGCTTTGTATGCCAGATACAGGTAGTGATGCCGCACCACTTCTGGGCCAGTAATCAAGGTGCCTCAATCTTCACCACTGGCACCTGTGGGGAAAGTTCACTGGGAGGATAACAGGTAACACCCAGTATTTACAGACACAGCTCTCTGCATCAAGTGCAATCAAGCACAATTTCCCCTAAGAACACACAGGGAACACGGTCAGTCTGGGGGCTGGTTCCTCTCTCTTTCTCCAGATCCCCAATAAGACTCCCCGCTGGTACAGCTATAGAGTTGAGTCCTTAGCCAGGGCTCCAAGCCAAGTCCTCCAACACTCTTTCCCTGCCCAAGTAGATGACACACACTCTTTGAAATTTAATTTACACACACACACACACACACACACACACACACACACACACACACACATGGGAAAGGCTGGCACAGGTTTACTAGCTATGCTCCCTCTTGCCCAGACTATAATGTAGTTATTACTGCCACCATAACCCCTCTCCAGCTACTTTAAGGCCCTTAACAAAGGGTGCCCAATATTACTGACTGAAATTAATATTAATACAAATGGTAGTCTGACCAAGAGCAAGGCTATTAGGAGCAGCCCATACATTGTCACCAAATAAATATGCAAATACTCTCGAAACTTAAATATCTCTACAAAGATCAGCCACAATGAAAGTTTAAACATATTTAATAATAAACAATAAAAGAACAAGACAATGCTAAATATCAATTCACAGTGATATCAGAGTTCAGAATCACATGAAATATTTAAAATAACACTGCAGGACAAACTCAGACAAATAAAGAAAAAAACAATATCTAAACTGAGCTTCACCATATTCCTGACTGAATCTAAGATCATAATCTATTATGCCCTACTTACTTAATAGAGCAAGGCAGATGATGTGGTGAATGGTCCTTCTTGTTGTCAAGTTCAAGACAGAATACAGAATGCTCAGTCGCACTAAGAGACTTCTCAAAATAATATCTAAAACATTACCTCAGGGATAGCTTTCAGAATGACATCACGTCTGGTCATTTGACTTCTAGTTCCCATGCAAATCCCATTGCTGGAAGCTGACAGGATTTAGCATCTACCTGTAAAAATACACACACACACGAGGGCCTTTGCTCAGATCTGAGGCAGGTGCTGGACGTCATAAAACAATTACGTACCTCCACACTTCCAGAGTAGTAATTAGTTCTCCCCAAAGGCAATACAGAAAGCATCCTAGTACAAACTTTTTGTCTCTGGCTGCATTGAAACCTGTGAGACAGCATCTTTATAGCCTAGCCAATAAAGTGATTTAATTTCAGATATATTTTAAAGTTTGCTGGAATGAGGTTAACCTCCTGTCTCCCAGTTTTCTTTGTTAAAAGATATACATTTAAACAGTTACAATAGTGCATGTACATTTCTCTTCTCTCCAGTAAGGCACACTGTGGATACATTTCAAACACTGACACCTTACAAATACTTTTTTAACACAAACATCTGTACAAATCATTTTATTTTATTTTTATTTTATTTATTTATTTTATTTTATTTTACATTTGTTTACCGGGAAAGTCCGACTGGAACTAGATCCATTTACAGAGGAGGCCCGGGGAGAAAAGCTCCACATCAAACAGTTTTATACAGTGGTATATATACAATCAAAAGATATATCATACAATAGTTTGTTCCAGGCAGGCTTACTTTACACATAGTGGACCCTGGATGTCAGTATTTAGTGAGAAGGAGAGAAGGAAAGCATTTATGTAATGCAAGGACAGAGACAGGACTGTAAGATGTGTGGCTTAAGTGATGCTTTGAACAGTGAGATAGATGTTGCTGGAGAGATATTTGCATGGTATACAGTTCTAATATATTTGTAACACCAGCATCTTGTATAAATCAGTTTGATATTCACAAATGACATATAATTATTTACAAAATTCCAGCTAGCTGTGCTGGTGCTACCTCCTATCGTCACACTTTCCCCCCCCCCTTAAAAGACTCAAGCTAGTTTTTCAAGTGTCCCTTGAGAAACACTGTTTGAGAGGAATGAGCCTATCTGGGAATATATTACCTCATACCCTGTCTTGAGATCCCAGCTGCCTTGGCATTGCTGACCCCAGTACAGTGCTGCACTGTCGTATCATATGCCTGCAACCCTAGACTCCACCACAGTAACTTCAGATTTTGCTGGATGGTTTACTGTAGCCATAGATCCCCCTCAGACTCCTGCCTGCTACTGCAAACACTTAGCATCAGGGCCTCCCTATCAATGAAAGGTTTCATCATGTTGACATGGTACAGTTTGTGCCCCTGCCTTCTGCCTAGCAGTTCTACCATGCAGTTAACATCACTGACCCTCCTTACCACTTTGAAGGGTGCCTCCCAAGCTTCCTGCAGCTTACTGTGTCTGACAGGAATGAGAACCATAACCTCCTGCCCCACAGCATACACTTTGGTTCGAGCACTCCTGTCATACCAGACCCTTTTCTGCTGTCGGGTGTCTGCCAAGTTCTCCTGGGCTAAGCCCATGAGTTCCCTGAGCCTTGTTCTGAGGTTTAAGACATATGCCACAACAGACTCCTTATGGGATTCACACTCACTCTCCCACTCATCGCAAATCAGATCTAGAGGTCCCCTCACCCTATGCTCATACAGCAACTCAGAGGGTGAAAAACCTGTGGACTCCTGGGGTTTCTCTCTATATGCAAACAGCAGACAGGGCAAATATTTGTCCCAACCCCCCTCTTAAATTGGTCTGCAAATGCCTGTAGCATGTTTTTTACTGTAGTGTTTAACCTCTCCACAAGACCATTAGTCTGCGGATGGTAGGAGGGGGTCTTTAGGTGCTTCACTCCACAGTGTTTCCACAGACAGGCCAGCAGGTCTGACATGAAATTGGCATGTCTGTTATTCAGTATTTCTCTTGGGAAGCCTACCTGCTGATAATCTCTAGCAAACATTTGCCACTTTGTCTGCCTTGATGGAGGAGAGAGTCACCAATTCAGAGTATCTGGTTGCATAATCTACTAACACTAGGATATACTTCTTCTCTGTGGAACTTGGAGTACTCAGAGGCCCCACAATATCCACAGCTATCCTCTGGAATGGCTCTTCAATCACAGGCAAAGGCATCAAAGGAGCTTGTTCTTTGTGCATAAAAGGAGCTTTTTCCTTGTCTCTTGCCTTACCTACTTTTTGGCACTGCTCACACTTCCTGCAATATCCTGTTACATCCCTGGAAATCCCAGTCCAATAAATGTTCTGCATAATATGTCTTTTGGTATGCGTTATGCCCATATGACCTGCAAAGGGAATGTCATGAGCTATGGTTAGAAGTGCCAGATAGTAGACTCTGGGCACTACCAACTGCTGGATTCTCTCACCCTCTAGCCCTCCCTCAGGGTTCATTCTCTATACAATAGCCCTTTGTTCCAGTATATGGAATCCCCTTTTCCTTGAGAATTAGGTGCCTCCCTAGCTACCTCTCTCAAGCCTTGTAATGTACTGTCTAAGAGCTGAGCCTATCTCAGATCTCTCTCTCTCTTGTAACCTTTCCCACCTCCCCTTCTACAGGAAGTCTGGTATCCTCTGACAGCGGTGCCTTACTGTCAGCCGGGAGTCTATATTATGTGATCAAAAACCCAAGTCAGAGAACACCTGTTCGCTGACCAATAAACAGCGAACTGTCATTTCTTCGAATGGCCACTTCAGCAAATTTTTTTCCTAGGTGTCGCTTTCATGTTGGTACATGAATAAACGAGTCTTCGTGGGTTCTGTTCAAGCAGCTTTATTTTATACAAACACATCACTATACAGTCTTATTGACTATGACTTAAGTAACTTATATACAAACTAACTACTGCGATCATACATGCTTACTCTCTGGCTGCTTCTACAAAATGTCAGTAGGGATTGCAGTTTTCTGGAATTTATATGTGCATGCACAGCCTCCCATGCGTCTTAAAGACATAGCAAACACACACACACACACACACACACACACACACACACACACACACACACACACACACACACACACACACACACACGTTACACTCTGATCTGCCTCCTCCCTCTTTGAGAAATATGTCATGCAATTTGTCATGAGATATTTAGCATGCAGATATCATAGATAATCTATAGACATGCATTATACAATACTAAGTACACACATATACAATCAAGTCTGTGTTGCTACGTATTTCACACTAGGCTTAGAAACTCAGCCATCTCATGTGACATAAAACTGGGAATTGTATTTGGCAACTGGGACAGTTTCTGCAAAACAGTTGACCTGTGGAATGTTTGAGTCACTTTCTGGAACAGAATCAGACTTTTGAACACATTTTGATCTGGAAACAGTGTCTGACTCATTCTCTGATTTAGGATTTACATCACAGATACAATGTTGTGATTGCAATGATGATGATTCTTTGACAGGAAGTATATGACTGTGATTCCTCCTATACTCCACACCCTCAGAGCTTACCAAATAGGATCTCAGCTCTGCACAGATGCCTGTAATTGTCCTACTCAATCAAAACCTTTCGTTGTCTGAATCTGTACTCTCTTTCCTTCAACAAACGAAGGACTCTGTTTGATTTGTCTTAACTTGATTTCTGGATATTACACTTAAACAACTGAGCCTTGATGGTTTTATTGTTCTTAGAGTTAGGCTGCAACAATCTTGATGAAATAGGTAGTGTATGCAGTTCTAGTTTGTCTGGAAATAGCCTTTGAGCAGGTGAGCCAAGAATATCATAAAGAGGTATGTTTCTGAGATTAAGTAAATTCAAGAATATATTGGGGTATTTTCACACTTTGACCTTTCAAGTAATTGCTTTGCACTCTGTACAGCTCATTCAGCTAAGCCACTGGACTGAGGATATTCAGGACTACTAGTGACATGTACAAAGTCCCATTCTTTTGCAAATTTCTGAAACAACTGGATAGTAAATTGAGTACCATTGTCAGAATGAAGTTTGTGTGGACTACCATGAACTGAGAAATGACATTTCAACTTAGTAATAACACCTGTTGAGGTTAAGTTTGGTAGCAGATCAATCTCAAACTAATTTGAATAAGAGTCTACCAAAACTAAAGATATCTGCTGCTACTGTAGACCAAGATAGTTTAGGTACTGGGTTTAGCTGAAGCAGTTCTCTTTGCAAATGCGCTCTGGTATTATTAGATACCGAACAAGAAGAAAGAACTCTATCAATGTCTTTTGATAATTAATGCCAAAATACTAATTCTCTTGCTGTTCTCTTAGTGGACAATAAACCTGGGTGACCATGATGCAAAAATTGAATATATTCTTGCTGTAAGGTGCAGGAACAACAATTTTAGGACCTTTGAAAATAATGCCATTTTCCATCAACAACTCATCTCTGTATGGAAAATACCATTGTACTTCAGGTGGTACACTAGATTGCTTTGACATCCATCTGACATTGATGTAGTGATTAAGCTTTTGTGAAATTGGATCAGTCATAGTGTGATCTCTCAACTCATCAAGTCTGGTGGTGGAAAGATTATGCACTGACATTACATCAAAATCAAAAGTTTCAGCATCAAGCTGTTCTGTTGTACTTCTAGGCAATCTGGATAAGGTATCAGCCAGGTAGAGCAATTTACCTTTAGTGTAGACCATTTTGAAACTGTACTTTTGCAATTTGCGCAGCATTCTTTGTAATCTCACTGGAGTGGAATGCATAGGCTTCTTTAGAATGGTAACTACAGGTTGATGATCAGTTTCAATCTGGATATTATGACCATAAATGTAATCATGAAACTTGGAACATGAGAAAACTATCCCATGACCATACAACATTTTTGTGTGTTAGATCTCTCAAAGGTACTGATAACTCACTGAAGTCTGGTATAAATTTGCATAAATAGTTGGCCATCCCCAGAAAACGCTGTAAACTTTGTACATTGTCTGGTGCTGACATCTCTAGGATAGCTGTTTGATTGGTTGGGTCAGGTCTTAAGCCTGTACTTGTAAACAAATGACCTAAGTACGTAACTTTTGAAAGTCTAAATTTGCACTTTAGAGGACTGAGCTTCAAATTTACTTCATGTGATCTGTCTAGAACTTTCTTGAGGTTTCTGTCATGCTCTGCTACACCAGTGCCTCCAACTAATAGATCATCTATTATTATGGCACAAGGATAACCTGAAAAAAAATTTGTTCCATTGCATGCTGAAAAACTTCACTTACAGCATTTATTCCAAATGGCATCCTTAGGAATCTGTATCTGCCCAATGGAGTACTAAAAGTAGTTAGAAATGAGGATTTGTGATCATGAAGCATTTGCCAAAATGAACTCTTTGCATCCAAAACAGAAAATACAGTGGCATTCGGTATTAGAGCTGCAAATTCTTTAACTGCACACATTGGATGATATGGTATTTTCAATGCTTTGTTCAAATCTCTAGGATCAATGCATTTTCTGATTTCGTCTGAGCCTTTCTTGTGAGCAGCTACCATGGACAACAGCCATTCATTTGGTTCTGTGACTGGACAAATCACACCTTGCTGCACCATCATATCCAAATGAGCTTTAACTTTATTTTGCATTGCTATGGAACTCTTCTTGCTGGTCTGACTACTGGAGTGATCTCAGGGTATAGCTTCATAGAATACACAACTGGAAGTTTGCCCAATTTATCATTGAAAATATCAGCACACTCTGAGAAAATGGCTTCGGAAAAACTGGAACTTGGAACTGCACTCACATGATAAACTTCTTTAGCAAAAGAAAGCAGATTCATTCTCAAACTATCTTTGAGACCCAATAAAGACTACACTGGTCATTGAACTACATAGAACAATAAGTTGTAACAGTTCTCAACCAAATAACATGAACATGTTACTGAACCTTCAGTCTGAATTTCTTCACCTCCATATGCAACAAGTCTCGCACTGCTGATAACATTAAGTTGTTCGTTGGTTCTCACTTTTGCAAATGTGTCTGCTGATATAACATTACACTTTGACTCAGTGTCTACTTTGAGCTCTGTGCATTTTCTATTGATTCAAACTGTACAAAATACGTGTCTGGAATTTATACTGGCACACACAGCCTTGTATGCTTCTTAAAGACATAGCATACACACACATTACACTCTGATCTACGCTAGGAGATAAAATCACCTGGCCATCCAGAAATGACATGTTATTTCAAACCTTTCAAAGTGGGGAGCTTTGCCCCCCCCCCCCCTAACTAAATATACCAACTCCGAGATCGCACTACAGTGGGGGAAAGGGCAAGTGATTTTTTTTTCCCCTTAGGAAAAAATGTGCTGAAGTGGCCATTAGCAGAAATGGCAGTTTGCTATGTATTGGTCAGCAAACAGGTGTTCACTGACTTGGGTTTCTGATCACGTAACACAGACCGTCAGCCTTGGTACTACTACTCACATCTGCCCTTGCAGTCACTCTGTCCAAGGGAACATCAGTACCCACCAGCAGCTGTGGCTCACCTTCAGTCTCACTGCTACAGGGTAGCTCCCTCCCTGAAGTAGCCACCTCACCAGTCCTGGCTTCAAGTGTGAGGTCTGTCTGGGTCCCCCCCCCCCAGGCTACCAGACCCACATACCTTTCTCTACACCTAACTGCGTGTCACTGCATGGACACAAGGTACTGCATTATCAAAATAATTTCCTATCAGGACATCTGCAGGGATATCTTCCATTTCCACCCTCCCAGTCAAGGTGAACCCTAGCTAAAGGTATTTAGAATGGGATTCCTCCTAAAGCTCTGACTGTAGTCGACTGCCCAAGCAAGCAATGCTCCTCTTTAACCATTGCAGTGTTTACAATGGTTAGGTCAGAGGCTGTGTCTCTCTTAGCAGTGGCCTGTTTCCCATCTACTAAGATAGGATATAACCTCATGGGGTAGTTTGGCACCCTTGTTGTCTCCAGACAACTTACCAATATCATTCTGTTATTCCCACTTGGTGGCTCCCCCACCTTGCCTTTGTAGATGTCTATATGCTGCATGGACCCACTGGTTACATTTAAAACATTTAACTCTTGATCCTGTCCATGTACCTGAACTAGTGGCTTCCCCTGTTACTGGTAGACCCTGGTGGGGCAGTTTAGGTTGCCCACCATGGGTTCCCTTATACCTATGTGCAGCACTGGGTATCCCTTTCCAGTGCAGTGATGCCCTGCTTGCTAGGTATAGGACTCCTTTTTTCTCCAACTCATCTGCAGAGTTGCATTCCCTGTCTTCCAAACAGATTCACATGTCCTCAGGCAAAGTGCTAAGGGCTTGTTCCCTCACCAAAAGGTCTGCTGACGTTTCCAAAGTAGTGGCCTGACCTCCGCTCACCCACCTATGAAAATATGTGCTTAATTCAGCAATATAATCAGCAATATAATCTGCCTTGCATCTATTCTCATAAAACTTTTTTCTATAAGCTTCGGGTATTAAAGCATTTCAATAAACAATTTTAACTGCATTATAATTTAAGCAATCAGTATCAGATTATTTAGAAACAGCAGTTACAGCTTTACCAGGCAGTAAGGGGGTGAGGAACTATATCCAGAGCCCTCAGTCAACATTATACAGTTTGCATACTCTTTCAAATATATGAATAAAACTATCAAAATTATCACATTCTTGGTACTGTGGAAGAGGTTTGCTGACCTTTATTGCTTCTGAGGTATGGTTACTCCCTTTCTCATTACCCCATGACCCTGGTGAAGAGTCAACAGTTCCTTATCATGTTGTCCCTGCCTGTCATATTCTTTGCCTTCCAGATGTCTCAGTCACTCTGCTGATTCTAGTTCCAAATGTTTGGCTTCCAGTTCATGTCTCTTTAACTCCAGATGGATTTTTAAGTCCTCTGAGGAAAAGTTGAACTCTCCTGTTTCTGGGAGCTGTACATCCCCAATCCCAGTCTGGTTGTCTTCCTGGTTGCTGACTGTGCTGCAGCTGTGGTCAAGGCTGCAATCATTCCCCCTTTAGTCAGGTTGACATGCCCCGGTCCTTTGGCTTGGCACATCTCAGCCAACTGGCTCTTCGTCAGCTTGCCATAATCCTATTCTTACATCTTTGCCTGCTCTCCCTGTTGAACTAAGCTAACAAATGTAAATAAATAAATAAATAAAACTATTGTGATATGAAATGCTGAATGTTCACTGCGTGGCTGCTTGAGAGCACAAACACCTTCTTTAGTGACCACTGTTTACAGGCTACAGAAGTTCAATATCCACACTACTGTTCACCAATATGTGATGTGGTGATCCACCACTGCCAACCAATATGTGATGCCCTGTCACCTCTGGACCAGTAATCAAGGAGACTCAATCATCACCATTGGCACCTGTGGAGAACATTCACTGGGAGGACAACAGGTACACACTCAGTATTTCCAGATGCAGCTCTCTGCATCAAGTACAGTCAAGCACAATTTCCCTTAAGAGCACACAGGGAACACAGTCAGTCCAGGGGCTGGTTTCTCTCTTTCTCCAGATCCCCAATAAGACTCACCACTGGCACAGCTATAGAGATGAGACCTTAGCCAGGGTTCCAAGCCAAGTCCTCCAACACTCTCTGTTCAACCAGTGCTTCATGTCCCTGCCCAAGTAGCTGACATACACACTCTTTGAGATCTAATTTGCACACACACACACACACACACACACACACACACACACACACACACACACACACAAAAATAAACTATCGAATCACCTTCCTATCTCACTAGGTGTTCACGATAATCTATATAATCTGTTCCACCACCACCCAGGCTCTTCACT
The DNA here is from genome assembly GCF_019279795.1 of Protopterus annectens. Taxonomy (NCBI): domain Eukaryota; kingdom Metazoa; phylum Chordata; order Ceratodontiformes; family Protopteridae; genus Protopterus; species Protopterus annectens. The sequence goes on along the minus strand of NC_056730.1, from coordinate 701,118,355 downwards.
TCTTACACACAAACACAACACAACAGAACAATGGTTCTCTAACGCCTCCTCCTCCCTCCCCCAAAAAACTAAACTACTACTCTTCACACTAACCCAAAAGTCCACCCCTCTACATTTCACTCTCACATCCAATAATGGTACTCTTATTTCTCCTGACCCAACCACCAAACTCTTAGGAATTACAATTGACAATAACCTAAACTTTGATACTCACATAAATACCACTATAAAATTAGTTAACAGAAAACTAGGATCCCTGTACAGAATCAAACCCTTTCTTACACCAGAAGCTAGGACTGCTATAGCCAGAACTCACTTAATCTCAACCCTACTCTATGCTTCTCCCATATACACCAACCTCTCTAAAAACAACCTCAACAAACTAGCTATATCACATAATAATATTGCTAGATTTGCTACCAGCTCTCCATAAGTTTTCAAATCAGTGGCCTCTAGCTGACTACATTTGCATTTGACTGCAAATTAGGAGCTGTCATTGAATTGCCCACTGACACATATGTTCTCCAGGAAGGGCTGGCACAGACAAACAACTACTGCCAGAGCCATGGACTTAAACTCAATGCCAAGAAATGCATAATAGTATACTTCAGGAAGTTGTCCACCCCTGGTAACTAGCATATTGACAACACAACCCTTATAGATGACCCAGTAGTCAGGGGCCTGGTGACACACATAGACAATCTAGCTTTTGACCATCATGTGTCTACAGCAGTGAGGAAATCATTCTATGTTGTGCAACTTATAAACAAAGGTATGTCATCTAGGTCCAAAGAAGTCATTGTTCCACTGTATTCGGCATTCATCAGACCTATCATTGAGTACAATGCCCCTTTTGGTATCTACCTAACCAGGCATATCCAACAATTGGAATGTGCCCAGAGGTTCCTCACTAAAATAATACAGGGAGTAAGTAACATGTCCAGTGCAGACCACCTCAAGTTTTAGTTGTGTCTGTGAGAAAGTTTTTGGCTCTGTAAAGCATTCCTAGTTTTTTATGAGTTTTTCTTACACAATTTTATATATGCGGGTCAAATGTAAGATTATCATCCAGTTTCTCCCGTAATAGTTTGCTATGAGAAGGGACTTCAGTAGTTGTATTATCAAGAGAAAGGAATTTAAATTTAGTTTTTTCATCATAGATGAATTTGGGGAAAAAAGTAGTAGTTTGGTCTTTTTTGAGATGAGCATGAGTTGTGAGTTATGCAACAGAATTATCCGTTATTGAAAGTGTGGTACATGTGCTGTATCTTTAACTATGTATTTGGGATATAGGCAATATAACAAAGGACAATTATTCTGCTAAGAGGCAACAACATAAGCTATAGATGTTCAAATACTGAAATTTATGACTATAGCCCTGTGTGTTTTTGTGTTTTGGAGAAAATAAAAAAATGTTAAACACTATTATATTAAGAAACAATGAAGCATATCAGCATGGACGATTCAGGATTTTCTGTCAATAGATTCATTGGGCAAGACAACAAAGGCTAGAAATTTCCTTTGATGATGAAGGCAGCCATTATGTACCATGCCTGTAGATAGACTAAGTGAAGCTCACAGCCGCCAAGTAATAATTTATATCAAGATCCCAATAGCCAGAACACATGGATTGCAAAGAACTTGAAAATGACCAGCATTTTATAACAGACTATGAAAAGTGAGCTTCAGTAGAGAAGTCAGCTTTTTGAAAGAATTTTTTGGACTGAGAGTTTGCTATAACTTATTAGACATAAAAACATAATGTCAGACTTGTGAACATGAAACAGATAGTTGGTAGTTATAGTCAGACTGTTTAAAGGCAGTCTATGAAGTATGCAGAGTTTCTGACAAATGCATTAGACAAAAGATGAAAAAGTCAAAAGGTAAATGTGATAAGAAAGAAAAAACGTACAAAACTCATTAGTATAACCAAACAGACAAGGAAGGACCACCACGAAAAAGAATATCCAGGTAAAAGCAATTTAATGAAACAAACAGATGAGCGCTTTCACGTGGGAACCACGCTTCTTCAGATCTTAATTACAAAAGTAAAACCTATAGCTTAAATAGCACACTCAACATAATTAATTAGTTAAACAATTAAATAATCATCACTTATACATCAATTCCACAGCTTAAAATCAAACATCACCATAGTAACTGATACTCAATTAAGTGAAAAAGACTTACAATTATTTGAATGAAACCAATATAAAACAATACTAAATTCATTTAAGTTGTCGTGCTTCCCAAACTGGTTTGATACTAATAAAAGAATTCAATCCAGGGGGGACGTACTCGTAGATGAAAATCCAACTTAATTCTATGCATTCCAAATAGTTATTAGTATTACCTCCTCTTTGACTAACAGAAACAAGCTGTAATACTTTAAACCTAAAAGCATGTGTATGAAACTCAGAGATATGTTTTGCCAAGGCATTTTGCATATTGACATTCTTAATATCATAAAGGTGATTATAAATTCTGTCTCTAAGCCTCCTGGAAGTCTTTCCCACATAGAAACAGCTACAGCATGTGCATGTAGCTAAATATATGAGATTACTATTATTACAAGTGGCATAGAATTTGGGCGAAAACTCAAAGTCTAAAGTAGGATGACAAAACTTTTAACGTTATCTATCCCTTTACACATGTTACAAGGGCCACATGGAAATGTGCCAAAGGTCATAGGGATTTTTGGTCTTAACCACTGTTACTTGTCCTTGCATAACATTTGTTTTAAATTAAAGCTATTTTTGTAAACAAAACTGGGTGACCTTCCTATTAATTCTACTATAGGAGGGTCTATAGTTAGTATATGCCAGTTTTGTTTTATTATTCTAGTAGCAGCTTCATTGGCATTAGTATATTTTACAATGAAACTGAGTTTCTTACTAAAGGAATATGTATGTCTGTCTAGAGCAGCATACTCCATTGCAGCTGAATTATTTGTACGTAAGTTATCATCCTTAAAGACCTGTTCTCTAGCCTTTTTTATTACATTATCCGTGTAGCCTCTATCTTTGAACAGCCTTTCTAGAACTGCGATTTTATCATTCAAAACTTCTTGTTCTTTACAACTCCTATTTATTTTATGGTATTATCCTTTTACAATGTTCAAAAGCATAAATCTGGGATGCATGCTGCTAAAGTGCAACAACCCATTTCTCCAACATGGTTTACGAAACTACCTGGTACTAAGAAGTCCAGAACTATTCTTAAGGACAGAAACATCAAGAAAATCTATCTTACGCATAGAATGAGCAGATGTAAATTTTAGGAAATCAGTACTATGCTCAAGGCTCAATGGTTTGCTGTAACTTTTCGTTTTTGGTGTTTTCGCTGCCACATGGCTGAATTAGCCCCAGCGGAGGCAGTTGTGCATCCTACTTTGAATAACCTACATATGAAGTGGAATGATTTCTTTATTCGAAATGAAAATCCACTGTTGAATTTGGCTTTTGAAAGTGTTTCTGCGCCAACCAACACAGGTACTGTTAATAACCTTCATGAGTTTAACAACATATCAAAAGACTTTGAAAATGATTTATACAAGCTACAACACTTGACATGGCAACGAAGATACCTAGAGGCTAGCCTGCATTTTCATGTTATCCCGAGAGGGATGAGAGTCCTATCTATGCCTACATATGGGGAATCTAACCCGGAGCTCTTAAAATGATAGCAACAGCTGAACATAGAGCTGGTGAAAAATACATGAAATTTCTAATAGAATATTTTCTACCTATAGAAGAAGAACTTAGTAAGAAAGATGAAACTATACAAAAAGACATTATTGCCCATTTCAAAGGTGATTTATTTGATGAATTACTCACTAATATTTATATGAATGTATCACTTTACAGTAAGAAATTACAACAGATCAAACAAAGGAAACTTCAAAGAGATTTTAAAGACTTTAGTACCGGGAATGTCTTTGTTTGGCCCAAAAATAATTATCATTCTAATGACCTGCAACATAATATAGAGGGAACTGAATCTAAACCTAATTCCATCAATATAGCAACAGTGCCTATACAGGTGGAACCAGGACATTTATCTTTCCGTGATGTACTGGTAGAACCACCAAATACTCTCAGCAATGCTACACCCAGCTCTGCTGCTTTACTTCCTGTTACATCAATAGGTCTAATGCCGCCTCCAAATCAGCAGGTGTTTTTGAATACAGGAATTGGAGCAAGACCAAAGGTATTGCCACCGTTCAACACTGAACATTTTTTACCTTTACTCATGAAGTCGTACCCCCAACCGCAACTGAGATCCAACAGTCGGGGCCGACAAAAATAAAGTATTCAGAAGAGAACAACAACAATGTCAGCAGGAGAACCAGAAGGTAAAAGACTTGGTATTTAATTTGTCCAAATATGAGCTATCTCCTTCGGAACTGACTTTATTGAATAAAGGTCTTTCCTTTATTCCATCTACTAGGACAGAAATTAGTGATTTATTAACTGACCTTAGGATGTTTGGATGTAACCTTAGCCTGAAACTTATGTTTAATAAGGGACAGAGTCATAAAACTAGCTATTCCTATGATACATTTAAACGGAAAAGCTCCTATGTTCCTACATTACCCACTCATGCTGAATGTTTTGTGAAAGCCTGTGAAAGAGATGTATATGATTGTTTATATGGAAAAAATAAATGTACGTATTTTAATTTTACCCCTGCTGAATTTGAAGCATGACGGTCCCTTAAAATGAATTCCAGCATGACCATTAGACCTGTAGATAAGGGTGGAGGGATAGCCATTATGAACACGGTCGACTATAAAAAGGACATGTGTACGTTATTGGCAGATATTGAAACTTATGTTGTCATAGATAGTTGTGACTTACTGAAAATATGCAGCAATGTGAATGATAACCTCTGTGATTTACTGATGTGCACATTAATTGATCGTGATCTTTATGAGTTTCTGCACATAGAACACTCTTTGATTCCCTGTATAAAAGGGTTACCCAAATTACACAAGCTAACATTTCCACCTCCTCTGCGACCCATTGTTGCGGGCGATGGGTGGTTAACACAAACTATGTCTTTATACATAGAATGGAAACTTGGGCCTGTGGTCAAACAGATATCTACAATCTTAAGGAACACCACCCAATTGTTATGTGATATTGAACAATATAATATTGAATATATAGATAGTGAAGTTCTTTTAGTTATGCTAGACGTCAAGAATTTCTTTACCTCCATACCAAATGATTATGGGGTAGATGCCGTCAGGGATGTTTTGCTTAGCTTAATTTGTATGAATAATGATGAAGTCCTTTTGATTTGCACCCTTCTTGAGATGGTACTTACTAATAATGTATCCATGTTTGAAGACAACCATTACTTGCAACAATGGGGTGTCGCTATGGGCACTCCATGTGCGAATTCTTATGCAAATCTGGTAATGTATTTTTGGGAAACTTTACATGTCTTCAATTGTGTCTATCATCCATATATTCTTTTGTACAGACGCTTTGCAGATGATGTTTTCTTTCTTTGGAAGGGAGACGTTTCTTTATTATGTGATTTTGTAAAATACCTTGAGCATAGTACTGATTTCCTGAAATTTACATCTGCTCATTCTATGCGTAAGATAGATTTTCTTGATGTTTCTGTCCTTAAGAATAGTTCTGGACTTCTTAGTACCAGGTAGTTTCGTAAACTATGTTGGAGAAATGGGTTGTTGCACTTTAGCAGCATGCATCCCAGATTTATGTTTTTGAACATTGTAAAATGACAATACCATAGAATAAAAAGGATTTGTAAAGAACAAGAAGTTTTAAATGATGAAATCACAGTTCTAGAAAGGCTGTTCAAAGATAGAGGCTACACGGGTAATGTAATAAAAAATGCTAGAGAACAGGTCTTTAAGGATGATAACTTATGTACTAATAATTCAGCTGCAATGGAGTATGCTGCTCTAGACAGACATACATATTCCTTTAGTAAGAAACTCAGTTTCATTGTAAAATATACTAATGCCAATGAAGCTGCTACTAGAATAATAAAACGAAATTGGCATATACTAACTATAGACCCTCCTACAGTAGAATTAGTAGGAATGTCACCCAGTTTTGTTTACAAAAATAGATTTAATTTAAAACAAATTTTATGCAATGACAAGAAACAGTGGTTAAGACCAAAAATCCCTATGACCTTTGGCACGTTTCTATGTGGCTCTTGTAACATGTGTAAAGTGATAGATAATGTTAAAAGTTTTTGTCATCCTACTTTAGACTTTGAGTTTTCGCCCAAATTCTATGCCACTTGTAATAATAGTAATCTCATATATTTAGCTACATGCACATGCTGTAGCTGTTTCTATGTGGGAAAGACTTCCAGGAGGCTTAGAGATAGAATTTATAATCACCTTTATGATATTAAGAATGTCAATATGTAAAATGCCTTGGCAAAACATATTGAGTTTCATACACATGTTTTTAGGTTTAAAGTATTACAGCTTGTTTCTGTTAGTCAAAGAGGAGGTAATACTAATAACTATTTGGAATGCATAGAATTAAGTTGGATTTTCAGCTACGAGCACGTCCCCCCTGGATTGAATCCTTTTATTAGTATCAAACCAGTTTTGGAAGCATGACAATTTAAATGAATTCAGTATTGTTTTTATATTGGTTTCATTCAAATAATTGTAAGTCTTTTTCACTTAATTGAGTATCAGTTACTCTAGTGATGTTTGATTTTAAGCTGTGGAATTGATGTATAAGTGATGATTATTTAATTGTTTAACTAATTAATTATGTTGAGTGTGCTATTTAAACTGTAAGTTTTACTTTTGTAATTAAGATCTGAAGAAGCGTGGTTCCTATGTGAAAGCGCTCATCTGTTTGTTTCATTAAATTGCTTTTACCTGGATATTCTTTTTCGTGGTGGTCCTTCCTTGTCTGTTTGGTTACACTGTGTTTTTTATCTTGGATTGGACCTTTGGGCAGCTTTATACATTGGTTTGCTGAGACTCATTAGTATGCAAGTGAAGACAGCTATTTACCTAGAAGACCAGCGGTCCTTTTATGCAGTACACATTTCCAATATTAAGGGAGGGAGTCATGCATTCAAAGGTGTGAGCTACTCAAGAAGTTGTTCCTAATGTAGCTAAGGTGATAAGATATAGTGAGAGAAACATCAGTGCCTCAGCAGTGACTCTAAGAAGCCACACTATATGACAGCAGGGAATGAAACGAAGACAAAGGTGCCTCAAATCTGAGACAAGATGCAGTATCTGATCACATGATCTGATTTCAGTAAAGCTATAAAATCGATTCAGGTCGGGAGGCTGAATGAGGCAGTAGTCATATGAGCGGCAGAAGAAAATAATACTTGAATAAGCTTATTATGTGCGGCTGATCTACTCTGTAGCAACAATACAGGTAATACAATGCTGCCAGTGATATTTAACCAGAAACAAAGGCTAACCTTCAAGTCTTAAATGCCTAAGACAGGATAAAAGGAATGGAAGCTTGCTAAGTGACTTATTAATATTTCAAAATTAGTAAAGACTCTTAATTCACTTCAGGTTCATAAAATGTTCCAATGTGTCAAGGACGTATGCAGTTTTCTGAATGTATTTCATACCTACTGCTTCTTCTTGCTCTTGGAATGCTAATCATTACATTGTAAAGGTGTTTAAACATTTTAGCCAAATTAGTCATCAAACAAATAAGGGGTCACTAAAACGTTATTGTTAGAACTGCTGTGAAGGACAAAGGGAGACACTTCAGGTTCAGTGAATTCAGACTTCTTTGTCAAAGCTTTTTTCTCCTTTTGTGAAACTAGCATCTCATTAGGGCACACATTTTCTTATGTTAAAAAAAAAACAAAATGCTTATTAGATGTCTTATTAACTGTTTGTCTTTTTTAAGGAAGGAATCAAAGGTGAATATAATAACTGTAATAAAAGCTGAGACTCTTTCTGCCATCAAGGCCAAAGATTCTTTCATAGGAACACTAGCAAGAAAGTGGATTTTTAAAAATCATCACACCCATATTATATATAAATATGGATTCACTTCAGAAGCTCGAAATACTGAAATCTCGAATTTCAGTATCTCAAGCCCAAGAAGCCGAATCCACAGAACAGCGAAAACTGAAAACTGTGAAATTCAAAACCTCGAATACCAGAGGTTTTGAATTTTGTGGTACTACTATATACACACACACCATTCTCCACACAAACACACACAATCTGTCTACTACATGAAAGCACCCCCCACACCCACCTTACTTAAATATTCTCACTCCAAGGTCACACTAAATACAAACACGCACAAAACACCTCTACACAAGCTACATTCTCCTCGCACACACACAACAGTAACAAAACACAGTAACACACACCACAGCCCCTACTCAGACTCCTTAACACACACACACACACACACACACACACACACACACACACACACACACACACACACTTACCTGAATACATGACCACAGCGGAAGTTTAGAAGTGCAAAATTCAAAACCTCCAGTATTCAAGGTTTTGAATTTTGCGCTTCTGAACTTTCGCTGTTCTGGGTTTCTTGGGCTCAAGATACTGAAATTCGAGATTTCAGTATTTCAAGCTTCTGAAGAGAACCTATATATATATATATATATATATATATATATATATATATTATATATATTTAGTAACCCATTCAGCATTACTGTCAAAGTATGATAGCTATTGGTTCTCAAATAACTAAACTACTAACTTTCTCTAAGCACAGCTGCTATGCCCAAGTCAACATATTTCACAGTGCTCATAAGGCAAAGGTTTGTCACTGTCAAACACTCAACAGTTTAAGGACTCAAGATAAGGTGTCATGAAGCAATGACCATTCACTACACTGTTGCAGGTAATATCACTGCTCCAGTAAAGCAAAACTGAACAACAAAATCCTGCATCTGTCATTGTTTAATTTTTGCAAGTATTTAGTTTTCTAATACCATGACAGGAATAGACCTCATTCCTAAATTAGGACATAAGTAAAGTCCATGAAGTCAGTTTTGTTTTAGTCTATGATGTTTGTCAAGAGGGTGCTTCTCAACACCTGCAATGCACCTAGAATTGTTTCTTTCTGTAGTTCATATAGGGATGGTTACCTGTATTGATACAATTGTTTTACATATGTTTAGAAAAAATTTTTTTTATTAACCCAGTTGCTCCTCTTAACACTGAAACTATCTGGGTGTCCTTATTCCATATTGCTCTAGTTTTTCCTTGCATATATTGTGATGTTACAACTGTATGTGTTTACATTCTTAAGATGCTATAGTCACTGGGTCACTGGGTATAGCAATTTCAGGAATCAATGATGCGTTTGTTTTTTTCTCTTAAACTATGATATGGATTTTCCTTGCTTCTATCTTCTTTGCTGCAGGTGTGCCCACACGATCATGACTTCATTTTAGTAATCCTTTGTATTATTTCCATTGCCTCATAGCTACCTATGTGTTGTAATGTTTATGTAGTCCCAAATTTAACAACTTTACCACACTGTTATTTCTTTCAGTATACTAACCTCCATCCATAAGTGCATTGCAACCTGTAACAAGATGTGCAACTATTTCTAGCACTGTACTGTAGAACTTACATTTGACTGCATCTCGTACCTTAGATTTTGTGAACCATCATACATGTAGTCCACTACCTTGATCTGCCATTATTAGCCTTTCACCTATCGGTTTAAATTTACCTTACTTCAGCTGGCACTGTATCAACTCTTGATAAATATGTGGTTGTTCCAACAGTTTTCTGTACTTTCCACTATAATTGTGAGCTTTTCAGTTTTCTTTTCTTTTTTATGATTATTTTCATTATACTCTTTCTTTCGTTGTTTTTTTTTTAATCTACTTCTGGCTTGATTTCCATACTGCTGCAGAAGCATAGCTGGGGGGAAAGGAGAAGGGGACAGCCAACCCATACTTAATATGTTGAGGAGCATTTTCAACAGTTAATAATAATGCACTTTATTGCAATACCAGCACTGCAACTGCAATCAGGACTGAGGCACTGAAGTACTTTGTGGATTCTGTGTGGTATAATAACTCTAACAAACTGTTAGTAATATTTGTAGCAAGTGGTGTGCTACAGTTTCAAGAAGAACACTTGTTTTTTGTTGTCCTCATCTTGGACAGAGGCATTTGCTATTGCTTTGGCCTGCTCCCTTCCTAAAGACTTCCTCTAACCCAATGCCATCTTAGATTTGTTTTCTTCTCAGTTCAGAACTTCTATTATGTTTAAATCTGATGGTGCCAGTAAATATATATGTAGTTCCACAGTCACTGACCTATTCATGTAATCAATTTCAAGGCTGCCCATCAGTCTTTCAGAACAAGGGAATACAGGAGTGGCCTTAGGTCAACTGGTGCCCTAAGCAAAAGGGCTCCATGGCACCCTACCACACCACCTGGAGTCCCCATCCTAGTCTACCTACATCAAACAATTACTGAAAAAGCTACCCTGCTAGAGTGGTGCCCCAGGTGGCCGCCTAGTTGGTCTATGCCTAAGGCTGGCTATGAGGGAATATATAACCTTGGCAAACACTGGTTCTTATATATCATTTGATAGGCATAAAGCAGTTTTCATGTTTTCCTAGCAAGCTTAGCCAACTCTTTTTAGGGTCAGTGAATCCCAACAAAGCTGCAAATTAGAAAAGGAAGGGCAAGTTGATTTCTAGCTTGAACTTTTTTCTAGAAGTCAAAGAAGTTTTCGATATTAGTTTCATTCTTCTAAAATATTCCTTACTTTATCTTTATCTCCCTTGCAATTACTTCAATCCGGTCCATATCCTTTATATTAGAATTTCTTTTTTGGTTAACATCTTTGATCCATTTGGCATCCTTGCTGTGTACAAATGGGTACTCATAGATATTTTTCCAAATTTATTAACTTCCACAATTCTTGGTGGTAGCTAGGTTATTGTTATCTTTTCCCAGCTCCTTGTAGGACTTCTTTGGGTCATCTTTAAACTGTTTGATTTGAACCCTTTCTTTAGATTTCATTTTGCATTTCATGAGTATTTTGGCCTGTGCAGAAGCTTTTAATTTATATTTAGAAATAGTATGACTCAAATCTTGATCTGTTTTGATACAATCAATTTTGTAGCACATTCATCTTTATGAGTTTTCTAGACCAACTTCCTTTTCTATATTCCTCCAATAATGATAATTCTTTTCTTAATTGCTTCGTATTTGTTTATAATTGACATTTCCATTGTGGCGATCTGTTTGTTCTTTTATTTTCCCTTACTGCTTTCTGCTTTTTTGGTAATACTTTGTTATTAGTTTAGCTGTACAGTAATGCATGCTTCTCAACCATCCAGATTTTTGCCTCATATTTTTGGTCTGTTCTTCATAAAATTTGTAATTTTCTGGCACATTATTGAGGATTGTAGTGACAAAATAATGACATAAGTTGAGTTTCAAACTTTATATAATGCATGCTGACACAAACCTGTTATTCTAACAATTTTCTCAGTTTATAAGAGCAATATTTAACAACTGTCCTTATTTTTGGGCATTTGCCTGTCACTCCCATTATTTTAGGCTTTGTCCAGATTTCTTGCTGTATGAGGTTGAGAGGAATGTAATAATGTATTCTGTTAATCCCTCTCTATCATTGCATGCAATTCTCGCTTTATAGTTCCAATAACTGTGTTTATTTGACTGTCCTATTCACTTTTAGTAGCATCTCTTTGTCATTTGTATCTCATTGCTGAGTGTGATGCAGTCATGGCTGTAGTTCTGAATATCAAAAGACGCAATAATGTTGCAAGGCTGTTATAGTGGGGGTTGTGCATATACTACACCATACTGAGAAACATTGCCAACATGACACAATAATGTTGCAAGGCTGTTATAGTGGGGGTTGTGCATATACTACACCATACTGAGAAACATTGCCAACATGACACAAGAATGTTGCAAGGCTGTTATAGTGGGGGTTGTGCATATACTACACCATACTGAGAAACATTGCCAACATGACACAATAATGTTGCAAGGCTGTTATAGTGGGGTTGTGCATATACTACACCATACTGAGAAACATTGCCAACATGAACTGCAAAGCATTAACAACAATGATGAAGTTCAGATCACATGGGATCACCAAATGCCAAAAGTTGAAAAACAGATTTAAGAAAACAATACATAGTTATTAAAACTGACAAAAGTAGCACTAATCACTGAAATTGCTACATCCAGTGATTATAGTGTCTTACGCATTGAAAGACACAGAGTCATAAAATATCAGGATTTGCAAGCAAAAACAAGAATGATATGTCAGAAAATTACCCAGACAGTTTCAATAGTAGCAGGAGCAATAAAACTAATAAAAAGTAGAATTTGCAATCATACTTAAATATACTACAAAGATATGTAACCCTGTATGAACTGCAGAAGGAGGTAATTCTGGGGTCATTGCGGGTATTGAGAATAGCACTCTCAGCTAACATCAAAGACTGAAGCAATACTAATTTTGTGAATTCTAATCACACACTTTCTTTGGAATGAGCTCCATTCAAGTAACTTTATTAGAAATCTAAAACATCTATAGAAATTAAAAACAAGGAGGGATACAGATTTATCATTATTTGCAGTATCATAGCTAGGACAAGGAGAAAGGGTCAACTGTCCTGGGCACAAAATGTTAGGGGGCATGATCAGCCAACTTTTAAAGGCTGGTATTGGATTTACAGTCACACCTGAGTACTGTAGTGGTCCATGTATGGACTAAACCGCAGCAGTTGTTTGTTCCTAGTTTCAGTCTTTTGGGATTCAGGATTTTGAGTTTTCAGGATTTTGGGCTTCAGTCTTGCGAAATTCGAGATTGTGACTTTTCAGTCTTCTGAAGTGAATCCATATATATATATATGTATATATATATATATATATATATATATGTATGTGTATATATATATATATATATATATATATATATATATATATATATATATAATAATATATAATATATATATATAATATATATATATATATATATATATATATATATATATATATATATATATAAAATACATAAACACATATGTCTTACAAAAATGAAATTTGATGATGTAAGGGCTGTTAAGTGTTCCCCAGTGCTGTAAATTTTCTTCTAAGTAATTTTTTTTGCTTTAATTGCACTTTTCAGTTTTATAAAATTTACAGTCAGTTTTATTCATGTTTGTAGTCTTTCTAGGAACTAGTATTGGTTACACAATGGCAGAGGATAATTAATAATTTGCTGCTGTTTATGGGCAGTTAGCATTATTGGCTGAAGCTCTAGCTGTTTTTTTTCATTGTTTCTTTCATTTTTTTAATTTTTTCTGGTTTGTTTACACTGTGCAGAGTGATGCCCCATGCAACTCTGTGTAAGCCTGCACTAGACAGAGGCAGGCAGTTTCATTTTCAATTTTATAGTGGTGCTGCAGTAGCATTTTTGCCTCACAGCAAGACGTTGTCTCGTTCGATTCTCAGCTAGAGCGTCTTCTGAGTGGAGGCATGCATGAATGGGCGTGCCTTCGTTGAAGGTTGTGCGTCAGGGCTGGTAACTCGGCACGTAGAAAATCCCACTACCAAACATTAGCGGACTGGAGTTCCGCTGTGGCGACCCCTAACCGGGATAAGCCGAAAGACACAACAACAACAACATTAATACAACCCTAGGCTGGAGAACATAAATTAATGTTGTATAGTTCAACTGAGTAACAAAAAAATGCCATCATCCCCACCTGTACAAAAATAAACTAAAATTAGACTGCAGCTAAACCAAAAAAGCTGGACTAAATTTAAACATAGACTAAAATCAAATTGCAGTGTTAACAAAATTTAAATTAAAACTGGCATCCTCTGATTATGAGTTAAGTTGGTTAAATTTTTTGATTTTCCAGACTAAAATGGATGGACTACTTGCTTGTCTTCCCTCTATTGCCAACTTCTCAGCACTTGGTATCCTCTGGCAGTGTAGCCACTGCCGGATGCTCACAAATAACAATCTCTTACTCATCCAAATGCATTCCACTTGTAGAGATGCAACTACATAAATGACATGGAGACAACTCTGTTGAAAAAACAACTCTTCCACAGCTCTCCACTCAATCACATACTAAATTATCTTGTGCTGAGGCTATAATAATGGTCCTGGCTTAAACCTCATAGACCCACTGGGACTAGATATTAGCATTAAAAAAACTACACATCCCCTTTTGGTGCATCCAGAAAAATGAGTCCTCAGGATGGGAATTATCTCAATTCCAGTACTCCAAACCATTCTGCAAATAAGAATGTTCTAGTGAATAGTAAATCATTAGCCAGATGCACTGATTCAGCTCTCACTAGGTTGGCTAAGAGCAGGGGAGGGGCAAGTTCTCTTTCATGTGCCAGGATCTCTGATACCTCAGGGGCCTTTAAGGCCCTTGCATTGAACAAATATGAGGGCAATATGGTGGTGGCTCATGTAGGAGTAAACAAATTGGTATGCAAAACCCTGAGGGACATAGAGATAGATAAGTCAGAACTCTCTGCATGTCAGAAATGCAGGTAAGACCTTGATGTTGAGTAGAATCTGTCTTTCTATGAGAATAATGCTGAATTACAAAGAAAAGATAATTGGCTAAACAACTGGTGTCATTCCAGGGTGATCCAATATGTGTCAGCTTGAGACATGATGCCTGACATTCCAACTGACTTTGCTGAGAATGGTTTGCACCGCTTGTTCCAAGACTTCCTCATAATGGTTAAGGCCCCCCATAATACATTTTTTAGGTAGTGTCAATCTAATGGACCTTTCACCTTAACCAAAAAAACAAATCAAACATAAGATCACATCAGGGTGGCTCTACTCATAATAGGAGTCACAGTACTAAAATGCTTCATCTTGAGGCCTTCCTACATTTGGAGCACATCCATGCATATGTAATTACCAGAACTTGGTTTACATGTTTAGATAGCAACCCCTCCATAACTGGGAGGTTTTTGCCTACAATGCTGGTGGCAACTGTGATTGAGTCTCTATATTAGTTAAAGACCATATTAGCTCTAGGCAGATTCCACGATACCCACAAACAGAACTCACTGAGGTACAAATCACACTAAGTATGGCCAATTATTATATCATAGCCTGTTACAGGACCCCTTCTATGTCCCCAGAAAATCATGTTACGTTTCTAAATATGCTTGAAGAACAACTTCCTTTAAGCAAAATACCCATTATTATGAAAATTGTAACCACCCTTCAATAAACTGGGACACCTATACCTGAAATGTAGGCTATGCCCAAAAGTTCCTAGTTTTAGTAAACAAAAACTACCTAGAACAGATTGTCAACCCACTAAAAATAAAAATATCCTGAGTGGTGATTATAAATATAGCATGTGTATCTACCACTGCCATGGTATCTCCTTCCCCAGTTAAGTTCAATAACAAACTGGTAACCTTCACATTTAAAATCCCAAAACCAATAGATGCCAGTATCACACAATTCAGAGATTTCTAATGTATACATTTTCTCAAATTCTGCAGTGAAGTTTCTAAATCCACATATAGCAGTGTCACTCAAGATGTTGATCCAGCAAACAGCTACAAAACCATTTTATGCTCACCTAGATAAATGTATAAAGCTGGCATTCCCAACCAGATCTAAAGATAATGGGAAGTTCACTCAGCTCACATCAGTTTAGCTTTGTCAAGGGTAGATCCTATATAATGAATTTGGTTAACTTTTCTGTAAGGGTATTATACACTATTGATAAAGCTCATACAGTATACACAGCATACCTTGACCTGGCCAAGTGACTTAATACATTTCTCAGTGCTAGCATAATCAGCAGACTAAATGATCTTCAACTAGATCCCTGTGTGGTAAGATTGCTAGCAAATTGAGTAAAAGATAGAACCCATACATTGCAGGTAGCAGGTGCTTCTACAGAGAGTATGATGGTGACTAGTGATGTTCTGCAGGTTCAGTACTAGGAACTCTGCTTTTTGTATGTCCAGATCACAAACCAAGATCTTTGGTTAACCAAGTTTTTGGATTACTGTAAACAGGGTGACATTCTCAAGTCCCTCTCTGATGCTCAGGCCCTCAAGTATGAGCTTACACTTAATACCTGGTGTGCAAATAACAGGTTCAAATTAAATGCAAATAAAATGTAGTATTGTCATTTTCAGTTGACAACCCTTTCCTCTGGTAATAGTATAAACAAACCCCCTTCAAAACAAAGGATTTAGTTTGAGACATTGTAACATGGGTAGGTAATTCTCTCTCCTTTGATCACCATGTTGTGATAGTAGTCAGGAAGCCCTAATTAGTGAAACTGATCACTCGGGTCTAAAGAAGTCATTGGCCCCTTACATTTTGCACTAATTAGACCAATTATCAAACAAAATACACCCTTTGGACTATACCTACCTTGATGTATCAAACAACTGGAAAGACTCCAGAGGTTCCTCACTAAAATGATTCCTGGCATAAAAAACTCTCATCTACCAGAAAAGACTGGAAACACTGTTCCTTTATTCAGTATCCTATAGACTCACGAGGAGTGACTTGTGCCTTGCCTTCCATACTATTAGGGACCCATGAACTGGATGACTGGATGGGTAGTCACAAATTCACCCCTGGCTTGACTGGCCTGGCACTCCTTGAAAAAGGAGGTAAGATTTAAGGGTGGGTACTGCAATGCATTAATGACCACTAGGCTCAGTTGCCTTGTATTTACTATAATCTTATGAAATCTGCATGGCTGTAGGAGCTCCTGGCATAACATTGACCATATTATTGGTGTTGAAGTTTTCTATAACATATGTTTTTTGCTCCCTTTTAGCTCATAACTAAGGAACATTGTGAGGCCATGATTTTAACCCTGGCAGATGAAATCATTTCCCTTCTTGCTCTTTCTGGAGTTATCAGTCCCACCTTTGGTCAATGAAGACCCATCAAAGGAAGCATTAATGAAGGATGCCTTGAGGTTCTCCAGCAAACCGGACAATATGAGTTGTGCTTGCTGTCTGTTGGTAATGCTTGTCCCAGCCATTATCATTGCGTTATCTGTCACATGCTTTGCATAGTTACCACCTGCAACTCTACTAGTCAAGGTAGTTTACCAGGAGAACATTTTTTCATCATACCTATTTCTTCTTGACAGATCAGACTGAAAATGAGTCACGTATTCCAGGTAGTTCTGTGCCATTATGTCAGATGTGCCTGATGCAAGTGCACACTTCCCATGTGATCCATTATCCAGGAATCCTTGTTTGGAGGATGAATTACTGGACTCTGTTAAGAAGGTTCCATTTTCATTATTGCTTCCACTATGATAAAATCCATGAGACAGTTTCTTGATCCAATGAGGTCTGTCCTTCAGATCATGAAGGATATTGTCATTTTTCCTTGGATTATGGTGTGCCACCACAGCAAGTTCTCAATAGGCCCTCTCCACAACTGAAGTGGTCATGCATTCTTGGGAGACATCAGTCAGGGCATAGTAATGGTGGAACAGCATGCCTTCTGGAGGATCTTTTCCTTAGGAAGAACAGTCTATGGACCAGGATCCCCTTTGTTATATCAAGTTTGTGATTTCACTGAACTTGGAGTATTCTGGAGGTGAATAAGTGGAGTCCTACCATTCATCCAGATTCACATCTGGAGTGACGGACTCTATTGGAGAATCAATGTGCTTCCTCTTGCATGTCCTCTTTGCTGGGATATTTGGGTGTATTCCTCCAAATGTTCTGAAGAGGACACAATTTCACATGGGTGGGCCCTATGAACACCTTTTGTTACCACTCCTTCTTGGGGCACTGATGAAATGGCTAAGGATACAAATAAAGAGGTGTCATGTGGTAGAGCTGAAAAAGAGGTGCACCTCCCATGGATCTATCAACTGAGCAGGCTACCATGGATCTTGATTCAGAAACCTAGGAACCAAAGTCACTGTGATCTGTACCAAGATCACCTGCACTGATATCTGTGATAGACTATTGGATATCAATATCAAAGTCACTGGCTTGGCAGTGCTTGGCATTGATGACACTAATGTTGGGACTGAGGACACAGCACCAATAGTTCAGATATTGATATCAGTGGCACCAGAAACAGAACAGTTAGGATTAGTGCTGGTTTGGGGCTGGGGCCATCAGCATTGATGATCTCCTGCCTAGATATCCTTGACATTGATAAGGTTGGTGCTGAGGGCATGGGAACCATTGGTGTCAGTGCTGGTGCAAAAGGTAATGAGACCACAATCACCTCTGACTTCCTCATACCTGAACAGGGTCTGGGGTAGGAACAAAAGAAGTAGAAGGCACCATTTCCTCTCCTTATGTCCTAGAAATAGGGGAAATACTGGACACCAAGCCCTGTTATTGGATTTGACTAAGTTTCTTATCTTCTGGCTCCAATCCATGAGGGAATCTATATTGACTTAGTAGCCCTGGCTGACATGGCTGAAGATGGCTGAATCACTAAGTATCTTGAAAACTTGTATTCTGAGGAGAAGCTGGAAATAATTCTCCTTGGGATAGAGTATGTGCCCAATGAAACTTGGGCATAAAGAATTCCTGCTGGGGACAGCTGAAGTTTCTGAGACAGTTCAATTAACTTTAGAGATGAATTTCTTTTCTCGCAACCTTAGGTGAAGGGGTTTTATCAGAATCCTTGTGTTTAACAGCATCTATACCTCCTTTCTTTTTTTTCTTAGAATCCTCTTTCCTGCCTTCCTCCTGTTCTCCTACATTGGGAAAACCTTTTTAAGATTATTTTTTGTCTCTTGCAAAATGTGGTACCCAAACGTTTTACAGACTTCCCAATCAAGTTTCAAATGATCCACCCTCGGCACAAGATATACAGCTCATGCACATTCTGGATTGCTTGTATGCTCACATCTGGAGCACTTTCAGAATCCTGAGGCCTTGCCTATTTTCACAAACAGTCAAGTACCAAATGCACTATCACTGCTTAATGAGAGGCAATGGCAGTCTCTCACCAGTTTTGGGTGATACAGCTGATATTCTTGATGGTCTCCTTTAGTTGTAAAATTAGTAAGAACATATGAACCAACAAACAGCAAGCTTGTAGAAAAAATAAACTTTTATTGCTAAGTTGATATAGACAGTAACCTATGTTAATAACAAATCTATTTAGTATAAAAACAAGTCTCAAAAATAGCAGCTTTCCCAAACACCAATCAACAAGGGAAACTACAAGAAAAAGCAATCTTTTCAGTAAAATACTTAGTCTAAAAGGTAACAAAAATATAACCTGGTCTCTTTGCAGAAATAAACATTAGGAGCAAAGAGAAGGGGAGGATAAGGGTTAGCATCCCAGCTGATAAAAGGGAGAAGGGAAGATTAAAGAGTAATAAAAAAAAAAAATTTTTAACTTTCTTAAGGGGGGATGACAAAAGGAAAATATGATGACCAAAGCTACAAGTCTTGAGTGCCAGAAATCCCATCTGGTAGCAGAAAGTAACAGACAAGATCTGGGAAGTGAAATCTTAGGGGCATTAAATAAGATACAGGAAGAGCTCAAGTTATGGAAAACTCTGTGAAGCCAAACTGGTGCTGCCTTAGGTGACCAGGGCTGCCTGTTGAAGTACACAGACTAGATGATGTAAGTTACGTGTTTTGCATCATTTGTACTGAGAATTTCCAAATGGTTTTACAATAGTAGAATTCATCCTTTTGGCATTTCGTCTAATGTCAGGAACCCATCTATGTTGTCTTTCTAAATATATCACATGCAAACAATAGTCCTCATCATTCTGGTTGTCTGGCTAAAAGACTGGTTATGTGAATTAATTGACTGAAAGCCAGTACTGAAACATCTATTGGCAAGAACGACAGATTCATTCTTCAGTGGCATCCTTTTGTTCTGGGATACCAAATAATGGTATGTGAATTAATTGACTGAAAGACAGTGTTGAAACAGCTATTGGCAAGAAAGACAGATTCAATCTTCAGTGGCATTCTTTCATTCTGTTCTACTAAATAATGTAGTTTACATGCTGGCGCTTTCTCTCCAAAATTCTGCTAGAAATAAAAGCAACCAAAAAAAGCACATCCTGTGTGAGGGATTTTAACTTGGCTATATCTGCAGGTTCAAAGAGAGGTAAAATCAACTTTTTCAGCTTGAAGTTCAAATTCCAAACTGGCAAAATATGTTTTCTTGTTGGGCTCAAATGAAGGATTCCATTACGAAAGGCCCTAACAGAAAGTGGGTTGCTATATATGAGATACCTGCAGCATGACCACTAACTGATGACTAGGGTAAATTAAAATCAAATAACTTTATGTACACTTAGTAAACCTTATCACCAGAGACTATAAAAGTCCTACACTTTGTGGCAGAATCCAAGAAAAAAGTCTCTTCACTTTTGTATGATTTTCTTGTGTTTGGTATTTTATATTTCTTTAAAATACTCAGAAATAGTTACAAAGAGGATGTGACAGGCCCCTGCTCTGGGCCAGCAATTAAGGAGACTCAATCCTCATCAATGACTCCAGTGAGGGATGGACACTAAGAGCAAAGATGGATTCACACAGTATTTTCAGATGCATATCCCTGCATCAAGCACAATTTCCCTTAAGAGCACACAAACAGCATGCTCCAGACCTGAAGATGTACTCTCCTTCTCTCTCCAGACCCACACAAAACTCCACACTGATCATGTTGGAACTCTGTGTCCATGTTCCCAGTAGTTGACACATACATTTGGATATTTGAGTTTCACACACACATACACACCTGAGAAAAGCTAGCACAGATTTCCTATCTGTGCCCCTTTCTGCCCAGACTCTGAGGTAATCATGCTGCCACCAGTCAGCTACCCTAAGGCTCTTACAAATGGTACCCAATTATACTATGTAAAATTAATACCAATACAAATGGTAGGATATAACCAAAGCAGTAAGGCTTTCAGGAGTGGCTGCAGTGTCACTAAAACAAGCATAAGTACTCTTAAGATGTTAAAAGTATTCTCTAAAGGACCGGCCACAATGAAAGGTATTAAAACGTTTAATGATAAGCAATAAAACAAAAAATGGGAGAATACTGAATACAATAAATAACAGAGTTTCAACCACAGAGATGTAAAAAAATAATACAGTTGGATAGTTTCTCACAGATGCAGAAAACAATTCTAAACTATTCTCACTAAATGTCCCTGACTGAGTAAAGAATTACTGTTCTCTGACTACTTAATAAAGCAAAGCAAGCTGATGTGTGCTGAGTGTCTCACCAAAGCAAAAGCCAGATGATGTCACTCTTTGTCTGTGTGGATCTGTGAGATATATATCCTGTCAGAAATCTTTCCTGTCAGGTTCCAAAGTGCTGCTGCGAGAGTTCCAAGCAAACCAGATGCTAGTTAGAGGATGACATCACCTCTGGTCACCTGACTCTGGTACAACACACACACACACACACACACACACACACACACACACACACACACACACACACACACACACACACACACACACACACAGCTTTGCTAAGATCTGTGGCAGCATCTGAAAGCTATAACACAGTTTCAAACTTTTCACCCTTGCAGGGTTCTCTGATAAACACATACTTTTGATCAGTTACAACAATGCAACCTAATATCCATGCATTCATTCTTTCTGTCCAGCAGGACCTACTGTTGATGTATTTTTAATGCAAGTAACCTTACAAATATATTTTTTAACTCAAACATCTGTACAAATCAGTGTGATAGACAAATAACATAAAATTCTTTACAAAACTCCAGCTAGCTATGTTGGCATATGTACACATTTACTGCCCTACTGTCCCTAGCACAGATGGCACTACCTCATAACATCACAGAGGACTTATTATTAGTGATCAAAATTCTATTTTCCAGGTTGATAGGTTCAGACTTTTGAGACTGGTACCTTGTCAACTGCTGGGTCAGTAAGAACTTATGTACAGCTAATGAACATGAAGGAAGAGAAGTCAGGATCTGTAGCACAGTATGCTGTTTGCCTTGGCCTCAAGGAAGTTGGTATTACACTGGCGTTGTCTCATTTTGTATTGGTAACTTTCAGAGTCAAAGTTAAAAAGGAGGGAAGACATTAATTAAGCCCTATGTGTAGAAAGAGAAAAAATTCTATCTTGCAGACTAACTCAAGCATAAGGGAGCATAATGGTTTGATACAATTGTGCGGTGAATGGTAGATTGATCTACTTCTTGAAGACCCTACATTTTGAAAAATGACTGGATACTGCTTTCATGTGTGAGCCAAGGTTATCTTTGTTCAAAACATCTACTAATTTGTTTTATAGATATGAGTTGCTACTACTTGAAAGTTGTATTTGTAGACTCTATGCCCAAATGTAATATGTCTCTTTCAATGTCGTTTATTCTTATACATAACCTTACCTTAGGCACTAGATAAATGCAAGGAGACTCTCAGAAACAGTTTTGATGTGATGTTTTGCTGCTGAATCATGTCAGGACTTACCATACCTCAATTTTCTTTCTCATAAGTTGACAAGACTGTCATTAGTAATGAATCTTTGACTGCCCTAGCAAATCTACTAACACCTAGAAAGTCACGGAGGAATTCTTGTTGCTTGTGATTCCCAGAGAATGGTTTGGCTTGTATGTTAAGCCAAAGGTTCCTTTGTATTTGTTATTATCAAATAATTTCTCAAATGGGGGGACATTATATTCATCTAAAGATGTGCAAATACTCAAACTAATGTGGAAAATATTCTGGGAGCTGGTGATAGTCCAAATGGCAAGCATGAAAACTGTGAAATTGTGAACTATCTAGAACTTGAAGTATTTTGTCTGAGAAAGTTTCACTCAGATGTGAAGGTAAATATCCTCCATAGCCAGGGCAGTCATGTAAGAGTGCTGCAGTATGAAAGTTAAGTGTCTGCAAATTCACCACCCTGAATAATTTTGCATTTATGAATGTATTTAGATTTGATATTTCTAGAGCGTGCTTTTATTTATTTATTTAACATTTGTTTACCAGGAAAGTCTGACTTGGAAGTTGGAACAAAGCCACTTCAGATGCATGTCTTTGTAACATGGGAGAAAACCGGAGGACCCATAGAAAACCCAAATTAATGCAGGGAGGACATGCAGACTCCACACAAAAGGCAATCCAGCTGGGAATCAAACTGGAGAACCTCTTGCTGTGAGGTGACAATGCTACTGCTGCAACACTGCACCATCCAAAGTGAATCTCCCACTACTTTCCACACTGCTGTGACTCCGATTCGAACCGAGGTTGCTGTGGCCACAATGCAGCATACTAACCACTATAGGATCATGGCAATCTATCTGGAGAGGAGTTTTGCATTGCGGTCATATTGTTTTATAGAACTAATTGTCTAAAAAAAAATCACGACATCGACAACTGAAAGATACCATCTGTCTGCTTCTTTATTCATCCACTAACTGAAGAGCTTAATATACTTAATGCAACAGGATCTATGGAACAAATTGCTGTTGTGGTTTTTAAATAAAGTTTATTGCACATCTTTGCTGAATTGTTTATAATTTCCATTAATTTTTGGCAATCTGTTATCAGGCTGAATGATGACTAAAACTTGTCTCTTAAGGTTATGGGAGGGGGAGGCAGCAGGCACCCACAGGACCTCTGCTTATACTTGCTGTTTCGCCCAATCAACCTGAGTTGTAAGCTGCTTTCCTAAAAAGTTTTCTTGCTTATGAAAAGGGTTTCTTATACATTTCTACTAAGCTAGTGGCCAAAGGATCATCATGAAGCTTATTCATTACACGCTTTAGTACCAAATGTACTACTAATTACTGCTGCTATGAAGATCATTTCTACATACCTCAGGCATGACTTTATGCTGTACCATCCAATTAAGTCGAAATTTAAAACAAATAGGTTGCAACTTTTTTTGTGGTGTAGAAGGAGTTATTCCAGAAGTAGAGTATGTACTGAGTTATAAATCTGTCATGCTAGCAGACATTGATCTTGTGGTGGAGACTGAAGTTTTTGGCACAATTGTCAGTTCATTAGTTCTGCAAAGGTGGAGGATATCATAAAGGGGTAGGGACTTCCATTGATCAAAAGGCTAAACAAAGATCACCACTCAGGAGTGACCACAAAATAAAGTATGGAGATACGACTTTTAGTTTTTTGGGATAGCCTAGATGTGTATTCCATAAATCTTTTTGGTCAGAAACTTCTGGGGACTTCTAAACTGGTCAAGGTACTCTGAGAGGTACATTACAAAACAGACATTCTGTTGAAGGATATGTTGAGTAATAGAGTAATACAGACAGACAAAGTCTGCAGGGACTTAGAAGAGATAGCACTACACATAATCTAAGCAAGGCAGAACTTCATCTAAACATGGCAGCACTTCCCTACCACAATTGAGATATAGTGATAAATAGCTCATTACGTAGCCCAGGCCGGTATGACCCTGACCCTGAGTAGCATCCTGCCCTCACCAAGAACGATGCCACAGTATGAAGAAAAAATGATCAATTTCAAAAATTGGCTAAGTTTCTGGTGTCATTCAAAGGGGATCTAGTATCTTTCCACCTGAGATGACATGCTCAACAAGCCATGTTGCTTTGCAAGAGATGGCTTGCACCTGTCACCCTTAGGCTTTCAAATACTGGCCAAGGCTTTTGTTGCCCCCATAGTGCCTTTTTTAGGAAAGGCTCAAAATACAAACTCACCACTGTAAATAGCACAAGTAACCAAAACCTGAGGGTAATGCTACTCAACGCCAGAAGTCTAAACCTCAAAATGCATGCACTCAAGGCACTCCTCAGTATGGAGAACATAGATATCTGTGCAGTAACAGAAACCTGGTTTAAGGCTCCAGAGGGCACCCCAGCACTACCAGGCTATAACTCATACCATAATTTTCGGCCACAGAACCCGGACCGAAACACAAAAGGCAGGGATATATCCATATTCATCAAGGATACCCACACCTCCAGGTTAGTGGCGCAGCACGATGCCTCAGAGATCATCCATGTGTAACTAACAACAGGCAAAACTGAAATTCAAATTGTAGCTTGCTACAGATCACCCACCATGACCCAGGACCCCCATTCCATGTTTCTGGAGACACTGGAAAATATGAAGGTCCTACCAAATGCCCGAATATTGGGTGATTTCAATTACCAAAACATTAACTGGGAGAACAATTCAAGTACTAACTCCCTTGCCCAACGCTTCCTAGAATTTATAAACTTGAATGCCCTGGATCAACTGGTCAACACCCCCACCAGAGGTGACAACATATTGGAACTGGTCATCACCAACATGGGCGACCGGTGTTCCACACTGGAGGTCAACCTCTTGCTGGTTAGATCAGACCATAGACTAATCACTCTGGATATCCACATTCTGCCCCCACCCCTAAACAAGGAAACCACTGTGAAAAACTTTTCAAAAGCAAACTTCACTTTACTTAAGACTGAGGTTGAAATGTTCACAGCCCTCATGCTAAAGGACGACACTGTCCAAGCTGCTGAATCCCTTAAAAAGGCACTCTATGAACACCTGCAAGAATGCATGGATCATGCTATCCCAAGCAAAACCAAGACTCACTCCTCCAAGAAAAGGAAACCAGTCTGGTGGACCCCTGCTATAAACAAGCTATACAATAGAAGGAGGAAACTAGTACAGAAAAGAGTAAAATCCCAAGAAGGAAAGACATCCCTGATCAGTATCAGCAAGAAACTATGATCCCTCATAAAATCATTCAAAGCTAGTTTCAAAAGAAAAATTGCCAAGGACTCCAAAGATAACCACAAAGCATTCTTTAGCTATGTCAAGAACCTAAGTGGAAAGTCTCAGATCTGCTCTGAGTTAGTGCAGAATGGCACAAAATACACTGAACTGACTGATATTGCCAACATTCTGGCAGACAGGTTTAGTACAAAGTTCACCCCCCTCTCACCCCCTAAAGGGCCCATAACCATACCAGAAGAATGTAGAGTCCCGGCAATCACTGACACACAGGTTAAAACAGCCCTATCCAAAGCCAAAAACACAGTTTCAGTGGGACCGGATGGTGTCCCAGGCTGTGTCTTACACAAGCCCCAAAATGAACTAACCCCTCACCTAAACACACTGTTCAAACTCAGCCTCTCTACAAGCTATGTACCCATAGAGTGGTGCATAGCAACAGTTATCCCACTCCGCAAAGGTGGAGCCACAACAGACCACAGGAACTCTCACCCTATAAGCCTGACTAGCCTGGTCTGCAAGGCTATGGAGCGTATTGTCGTGGAACTCATTAACAGAGACATTGGGAACCTCCAAGCATTGGACCCTACCAAGTTTGGCTTTGTTAAGGGCAGATCATGCCTGTTAAACCTGGTGGACTTCTTTGAGACAGTTACCAAGGCTTTAGATGAGGGAAAGGAGGTCCACACAGCCTACCTAGACCTCGCAAAGGCTTTTGACACCATTCCCCATTCTGGTATTATAGACAAGCTCACCAGCCTGAACATAAACCCCTACATCACCAGATGGGTTGCCAATTGCTCACGGATAAAACCCACATGGTGAGAAATGCAGGCTCTAGGTCCGACTCTAAACTGGTTATAAATGGCATCCCCCAGGGCTCAATCCTGGGACCCCTCCTGTTCAGTATATACTTCTCAGAGGTACAGGCAAGCACAGGAGGACTATGGCTGACCAAGTTCGCAGACAACTGCAAACTGGGGGCCATAATTGACTCTCCTGCTGATACAGACATCCTCCAGAAGGGTCTCACTGAGAAGGATACCTGGTGTCAAAATCATAGCCTCAAGCTAAATGCCAAAAAGTGCATAGTCATCCCCTTTGGAAAAAACAAAGTATCCGCGAACTACCACATACGTGGTAGTCCCCTAAATACAGAAAATGTAATAAGGGATCTGGGGACCCAATTAGATAGTAATCTCTCCCTTGAAAATCATATTGCCAAGGTGGTTAGAAAATCCTTCTATGTGGCCCACCTAATCACAAAAGGGTTTGCATCTAGAACAAAAGAGGTTATTGTGCCCCTCTACTCATCACTCATCAGACCCATCATAGAGTACAATGCCCCATTTGGGATGTACCTTACAAGACACCTGCAGCAGCTGGAAAGACCACAGAAGTACCCTCACCAAGATTACTGGCCTCAAACAGATGCCCTATGCAGCCTGACTGAAGAAACTCCAGCTGTACTCGGTTGCATACCGCTTATTCAGAGGTGATCTCTGCCTGACATACAAGGCCATGTCCAACCCAGAATTGATGAACATGCTCCACCTAAAAAAAAAAACAAATCCCCGAGAGCCACACGGTCTAGGGATTTAAACCTCTCCACAATGATAAATAGGATGTGCTGGAGGGATAGATTCCTGTCCCGGAGACACCCCATGCTTTGGAACAGGATTCCAATCTACATTAGGCAGAGCTCCTCACTAACACTTTTCAAGAGAAACCTTGACGAGTGGATGGGAAACAGAAAACTTACCCCGGGGATCACTGCAGTGGCTGTGCTGGACAGAGGCACAGGGAACTAATCTAAGGGGGCGGCGAAAGCTAACACATTCTGGCTAGGCTTATAGATGCTTTCAAGCAGATAGCCTAGTACTTACCTATGAACCTTATGATCTTATTATTAGTATAAGCACCCAAGTCTGACACAACTACATTTGTTTTGAGAGGATACCAGCAATGTTGTAAGGAAAAGGAGTTATGTCATTCCCAAGGGTAACTATACTGCATTTTAGGCATTCAAGTTGAGCCCACAGCTGACACACAAGGTGTGGATCTGATCCTTCTGCTAATGGAGTATCTACATGCAGGACTGAGACGTGACAACAGTTTGCAGTCATCAACACAGCTTTCGTGTCTGAGAAACAGATACCAAACAGTGTGAGCAGGACATTCATGGGTTCATAGGTTCACAGGAGGTTACTAGGATAGCGGCCCTAAAGCCTTTACAAGCCTAGCCATGTTAATCCCAAGTATCCCCATTTGTTCTTTTTTGGGTAGTTCACAGAATGAACTAAGCAGGTCTGTGATAAACACCAGCTACCCCCTGTTCATGAGGGACATGGGTGTTACCCCAGGGGCAAATTTGTGGTCTCCCATCAAATTATCTAGGTTGCGTTTGAATAGTGTCAGTGAGGAGCTCTGTTTTATATGAATCTGGAGTCTATTCCAGAGAAGCAGCAGTCTCTGGGAGACAGATCTGTCAATCCAGCATGATCTGTTAATGTCACAAGCTAGGTTGAGATCCCTAGAGTCAGTGATTCTTGAGTCATTTGACTTATGGATGTGCAGTATTTCCATTTGGGCAGGGCTGGAGATTGCCCAATAGCCCAGGCAAAAGTCATGTCTCAGCAGCCTATAAGATACAGAGTAAAGTGACAGGGCTTTCAGCCTGTCCACATAGGTCATGGTTTGGAGTCCCTGTATTTTCTCAATGAAAAACCTCTGAGGTCTCTCCAGCTGTTGCGGGTATCTGGTGAGGCACATGCAAAAGGGTGCATTATACTCTATTAGTAGACTGATGAGGGTCGAGTTCAGTGGAGTTATAACATCTCTTGACCTGGATACTATGTCTTTGCTTATGAGGTGCTCTACATAGAAGGCTTCCCTTACCACTATGGAAACTTAGTGGTCAAAGTTCAGATTGCTATCAACCTGTGTTCCCAAGTCTAGCACCACTGGGTTGGAAGTCAGGGGTGGTGGTGCTATCAATATTATTATTTTTATGGAATTATGTTTTGCCAAAGGGAAATAATAATACATGTTTTTGCATTTAGTTTTAGACCATGGATTTGGCACCAATCATTTGTTTGTCTTAGCCTTTCTTGTAATATATTGATATCATTGGGGGACTCAATGATTGCTCGAAGTTTTCAATCATCAGCGAACCTAGTGCACCAGAGACCATCTACTTTGGCCTGGACTTCTGAGAAATAGATGCCAAACAGTAAAGGGCCCAGCACAGACCCCTATGATACTCCACTGGTGATGGATCTACTGATGAAGGTGGAGTCACCAATTTTAACAGAGTGTGTTCTGTCAATGAGCCAATTGGCTACCCATCTAGTAACATAAGAGTTAATCCCTATTTGGAAGAGTTTCTCAATGATGCCAGAGTGGAGAATTGTGTTCAAAGCCTTGGCAAGGTTGAGACAGGCTGCGTGCACTGTCTTACCTTCCTCCATGGCTTTGGTGACATTCTCAAAGTCTATCAGGTTTAATAGGCATGGTCTATCCTTAACAAAGCCAAACTGGGTAGGTCCTGCAGTTGGAGGTCACCTATGTCCTCGTTGATAAGATCCATAATAATTCTTTCCATGGCTTTGTGGATGAGGATGGTTATACTTATGGGTCTATACCTCCCAGGGTCAGTTGATGGCCCTCTTTGTGCAGGGTGATTACTGTCTTTGTTTTCCATTCTGCAGGAATATAGCCAGTTCTCAAGCTATGATTAAAGAGAATGGCAAGTGGATCCACCTGGTGTTGTTTCAGATTTTTTAGTAAATAAATTGGGATATTATCTGGTCCAACTGAGGCCATGTTTTTGGCCTTGGCTAGTGCAGAGATGACCTGGTCTCTTGAGATACCAGGCAGAGGGCTGGTGTCAGGTATGCTTTGGGATATGTTAGGTGGGGATAGGGGGAGTGAAATTTACACTGAATCTGTCAGCTAGCAGGTTGGCAATATCTTATGATGTAGTAGGAGTTATCCCATCTACAACCAGTTCAGCACATAGCTGGGAAATCCCTTTTAAGATTTCAGATGTAGTTAAAGAATGCCTTATGATTATCCTTGGCAAGAATGCAATGTTAGTTTCGTAATTTGCTTTAGAAGACATTACAAGATTTCTGATTTACCTGTTTAGGACTCTTCCTCTGCGACATGATATACCTCTTGCTTTTCACAGGATCATAGGAAGTTACTAGGCTAATGGCCCTAGGGCCCTTACAAGCCTAGACAAGTTCTACCCTTATTTCCAAGATCAACACCTATTGCCCCTGTCTAAGAGTGACACAGGTGGAACCCCCAGGGTGAATTTACAGTTACCCATCCAATTGTCCAGATTGCATTTGAAGAGGGCCAATGAGGTGCTCCGTTTGACATGAAGAGAGAGTCTGTTCCAAAGGTTTGTTAACCTCTGGGAGACAAATCATTCCCTCCAGCTGGTACTATTAATGTCACATACCAGATTAAGGTCTTTAGGGCAAGTAACCCATGTACCATTTGACTTACAGAGATGCAGCATTTCCAATACAGTAGGGTCAGAGATTGCCTTATATGCAAGGCAGAGACTGCCTCTGAGTAATCTGTATGAAACAGAATAAAGTGACAGTGACTTCAGATGATCTCCATAGGCCAGATGCTGAAGACTTTGAATTTTCCATGTGAGGAACCTTTGTGGTCTCTTCAATTGCTGCAGATGCTTAGAAAGGTACATGCCAAAAAGGGTGTTGTACTCAATTTTAGGCCTGATGAAGGAAGAGTACAGGGGGGTTGTAACTTCTTTTTTTTTTTTCTGGAGGCAATGCCCTTACTTATGAGATGAGCAATATGTGTAGACATGGTGGTCAAAGGTAAGGTTGCTGTCTACCTGTGTCCCCAGGTCTCATACAACTGAGTAGATACTTAAGGTGTTGCTGTTGATTTGATGATGAACATCACTCTTGCCGAAAGGGATAATAATACATTTCTTTGCATTGAGTTTAAGGTCATGACTTTGGCATCAATCATTTGTTTGTGTAAGACCCTCTTGTAGAATATTGACATCATTTTGAGATTTTATGACCACTCCCAGTTTGCAGTCATCAGCAAACTTTATCAGTCACAGACCTTTAGTTTTTGCTTGTACTTTGGAGAAATAGATTCCAAACAGTAAAGGTCCAGGCCTGATCCCCGTGGAACACCACTGGTTACAGGTCTGTTGTTAGAGGTGGATTCCCCTATTTTGACTATATGGGTTGTATCAGTGAGCCAGTTAACAACCCATCGAATGATATAAGGGTTAATACCTAGCTGTGTGAGTTTGTCAACGATGCCTGAGTGGGAAATATTGTCAAATGTCTTGGCTAAGTCTCAGTAGGCTGTATGCACAGATTTCCCCTCGTCCAGGGTCTTGGTGACTGTCTTGAATAAGTCCACCAGGTTTAACAGGCATGATCTCCCCTTCACAAATCCAAACTGAGTAGGGTCAGGTGTTTAGATATTACCTAATATCTTTGTTGATAATGCCCATAATGATTCACTGCAGTCCATGCCCTTGCAGATAAGGGTAGTCAAGCTAATAGGTCTATAATTCCCAGGGCCAGTTGAAGCACCACCTTTGTGCATGGTAATAATGGTGGCCATTTTTCATTCAGCTGGGATGAAGCCGATGCTTAGACTATGACTGAAAAGAGTACACGATGGCGTTGCTAATTTTTGAGGAGACCATGTAGAACGCAGCCTGGGATGTTATCAGGTCCCATAGATGCTGTGTTTTTGGCCTTAGAGAGGGCATGGACAACAGTTTCTTCCTCTTGTTATATAATCTATTTATCTTGAAGTCTCCCACCGTGGCTTGGTTTTATGGGAAGACCTGGTTTTGGTCCAATCAAGTACAGCAGAGTTTATGCAGTCACTTAAGTGTTTCTACAGGGCATTTGTGTACACTTATGTATAGCGAGCATCGGTATCTGCAATTGTGGCTGGTATGAAGCTTTTTATACCATCACTTAGTAGGCTGCAGTTAGCTTTGGTAAAGTTTTTTATGATTTTTATTCCTGTGAGGGTGTCAGTTCCAGTAGTTGCTTCAAATGAGACTGATTTGTGGTCTGACCTAACCAAGGAGGGCATCACGCATGGGGAAGTACAGTGACCCCCCCCCCATATTGGTGAGTACTATGTCCTGAATATTAGATCCCCTAGTTGGGATGCAGACTACCTATTCCATTGCATTTGTGTTAACAAAGTCCAGGAACCTCTGGGCAAGCATGCTTTTTCTCATATACGTCCCCCTGTCTATGGAAGGATAGCTGAAATCTCCCATGACTAAGATGGGCTGTATGGCAAGGTATTCCAGTAAATCGAGGTAGGTGGTGTCCTTATCCTAGTTCATGGTGGGGATCTATAGCTAGCAATGATAGGGTATGGTACTTTCCCAATAGTTAATTGGACATGGAGTAGTTCAACAGAGTCATGCTGTTTGACCAGTCTCAAAGTGTATTTGGTTTTAATGAAAATGGATATACCTCCACCTTTGGTTCCTTTATGCTCATTTTGAGGTCTGAACTTGTGGAAGGCATTGTAGCCTTGCACAGCCAGGGTGCTCTCAGCAACTTTGAACCATGTCTTGGTAACTGCAGAGATGTCAGCATCCTCCAAGTTGAGGAGTACTTCCAGGGAGTGTAGTTTCATGCTTAAACTCCTAGCATTAAGCAGCACAACCCTGTGTTGGTCTTAATTAGATTTTGTTATACTGGAAAATTTGTTGTTTTGACATTGCCTAAAAAAAGGCACCATGAGGGAGGCAAGGGCCTTTGTCAGTATCTGAAAGCCTAGGGGGGACAGGTGCAGACCATCTCTAGCAAAGCAGTGAGGACTGTTTACCATATCCTCCTAGGCTGAAAGCTACGGGATCCAACTGTACTGACACCAGAAGCTGGGCCAATTGTTGAAGTCAATCATTTTTTGCTTATATTGTGGCATTATCCTGGGTGAGGGTAGTATACTGCTTAGGGCTAGGGACATACCTGTCTGGGACACATAATCAGAGAGGTCTGTCATGTCTCTTTTTATAGAGTCCAGAGGTACATCTCAAGTTATTCATTCCAACATGGACTATGACAGAGTCATACCAGTACTATTTGTTGAGTGACTTGAGTGCATGTGTGATTTTGTCAGTTCTTGGCAGCTGATAGTTAGCTGACCGTGACTTTCTCCTTGTCCAGTCTGGTGAGGAGGCATCTGTGTCTCACTATGGAGTCACCTATGACCAAGACATTTGATGTGTTTTGCCTTAGAGGCTTATTTGTTAAGACACGGATGTGTGTGTTGATATGTGTAGTGGTTTCTTTATGTTTAGAGGTGAGTGCAGGTGGTGTGCATTTGGAAGGTCTCTGTACTTTTCATAGGCTTTCAGTGAGTACCTCCATGTATGTGGGTTTATGTGTTGTGACCTTATTTTGTGTTAGAGGTGAGGTTTGCGTGAGAGGTGAAGTGAGTGTGCTAACAACCTGTTTGATGTCTAGTTTATTTTCACGTGAGAGAATTAACTCCAGTTTCACAGTGTATTTACATCTTTCACATAGATGTTAGTTTGCTTTAGGAGTAAATGTTTGTTAGTATACATGAAGCAATTGCTACATTGCCTCAATCAATCAAGCTGGCATGAGAAATGATAGGAAACTGCCTGTCCATTGTGGCAGGATTTTTCTGAATGTGGTATTTGGGAAGGAAGTGGGATAACTGGACTTAGTCACAAACAGCAAAAATGAAGCAGAAATTCAATTAAATACCCGTGGATCCCCACTGATGACACCCTTCAGACAGTGTGGATTCTGTCAGAGAGCCAAGATGACTACTAAGAGTTTGTGTTA
The DNA here is from genome assembly GCF_019279795.1 of Protopterus annectens. Lineage (NCBI taxonomy): Eukaryota > Metazoa > Chordata > Ceratodontiformes > Protopteridae > Protopterus > Protopterus annectens. Next base: position 701,084,771 of record NC_056730.1, on the reverse strand, counting down.
AGTTGGGAGAGTTTATCTAGGATACCAGCATCTGAGATGGTGTCAAAGGCCTTGGTAAGGTCAATATAAGAAGTATGGACTGTCAGGTCTTCATCTAAATGTTCAGTGGCCCTCTTAAACAAATCAATTATGTTTAGTAGGCACAGCCTAACTTTTGCAAATTCAAATTGTGCTCAAGGTTTGTAGGTCACTTTTGTCACTATTTATTAACTTAGAAATTAGCAGCAGCAAGCGAACACCTGGACAAGTGTGGTGCACGTGGAATTTGTCGCACGCTGCTCTACAAAGTGTACAATCACTTTAAACTCCAAGTAGACCTAGCGATTACAACAGCCTGTTAACAACGCTGTATGTCTACTTTTATTGAACCCTCTTACATTGTGCTATACATAGTTGGCTTGCTCAAGCTTCACTAATTAGTCCTATGTAATGCTTACCGTTCAACAAATGTTACACTATCTCCCAGCCCCACATTTATACCTCATCCCCCTTTGTATAAGACACTGTTTCAGAATTATCTGTATGTTTATAACATTTATCCGAGGTGCCTCACTTCTTCTTATGCATTCCTGGTGCTAGTATGGCTTAGCAGTGGTCCTAAGAAACTTATCAAATACATCAGTTGGGTTGTTTTAAAAAAAAAAAACTGTTAGCATGCACTGCTCTGGCCTCTAACTGTCATAGATATTTTGTACTTTTGTTAAATATTTAATAGAGCTGGTTAAAGTTATTATGTACTTTTGTTTAGTATTTTATTAGAGCTGGCTAAAGTATATATTTGCTTACTATCACTTGACTTGAACTGTTGCATTCTAAGAATGTCCGTCCATGTTTGTTCTACTGTTTTTTCTGACTATGACCTGTTTCAGCTGATTCAACTGTTAACAGTATTTTTTCTTCTCTACATTGTCTTCTTTCTCACTCCTTGCATACAGCCTGTCCTGCATTAGAATTAAGAACCTGCCCTACCTGACGACCTGGACTCTCTATTTTAAAACTTGCACCTGCTGTCTCTTCCTATCAAGGAGTAGAGGCTTACATCTCCCTGAACCTACCACCTCAAGGAAGCAAGAAAGTATGTTATCTGCCAGATACTAATGTTACTTTGTCTAAATAACTAATGTATATATAATTATTATCCTTCCCTGCTAGGGCAGCCAGCAGTCTTACACCTTTTCTCTTTACCTCTTCCCCTTCCCCCTACTTGGCTTCACTATTCCTCTCCTTTACTACCAGTTCTACTCCTTACCTTCCTTGTACCACTGCTGCTGTATAGCTTTTGCCCACTAGATGGCACCAGTTCCCCCTCTATATCTTTCCTACTGACTCACACTAGACATACTTAGGATCTCATTTTACACTACTTATTTCATTGTAGACCCACTTTAACCTTCCATATTCACTACACTCTACTTAACTACCCTACCTACTCTGACCAGTAGTTAACCTATCACCTTCTTATCTACCTCCCCCTAAACTTACCTCTAACAGTCAGTATTCCACTGATTGTTTTTTACAGGTTCTCCTCCTTCTCTTGGCTCTTCCCGCTCCATTCGCCCTGTGGGCTCACTCCACTCCCCTCCCCTACCCTACGCCCAATTCTCACCCACCTCTAGTGGTCCTAAACTTATACTTCACTAACCACTCCCCCCCGTTTTCTCATCCTATCACTACCCTCCTCATCACTAAGCCACTCCCCTACCTCTATCATTCCTCATTAGTAATAATTAACTCTCTTTGGGCTACTCACTCACCTTTCCTCACCATTTACTGCACTGACTACTTCCCAAATCAACTCCTATACAACCTCCACTAATTTCCTATTTGCATAATTTAACCCTGCTCAATCGCTTTCAGCACTCTCTCCTTTTTTCTGCTTCACTTACTCACACAAATTACTCCTACCTCATTTCTACTTATTACAATGGCCCCAACACACAAAACTATTTTCACAAACATACTACTCTTAACTACCACAATAGCCTCTCTTACAATACCTTACTCACTAACCTTCTTAGAAAATCTTTCTCTTCCTGAACAAAGCCATTACTTCCAGCAAACTTTATCATCTTCTTTCATCTACTCCCTTAGCCACAGTAACATAACCTGTACCTCTAACTATATACTACCAAAATATCATAGAGCAGCCCATGTTACTTACTTCACTACCAAAAAGAATTTTAATAATTTCTACAAAATCCTTAAATTTCTACATTATCCCCAGCAACACCCCATCCTAGACGGTGATATTCATCCAAACCCTGGCCCCAATACTGACTATACCAATTACCCAGACAATTTAACACTGCCTGTGATCTCTACATTAACTAAACCACATAATTCCCTCCTGATAGCTCACCTTAACATTCAAAGTATAAACAATAAAATTTCCCACCTGCATGCACTCCTAGAAGTGCACTCATTTGATATTCTTTGCCTTACAGAGACTTGGCTAAAACCATCTACTCTGGACCAGGAAATTACCCCTCCTGGCTATAATATCCTTAGATGTGACCGTAAAACCAAAAAAGGTGGCGGTATAGCCATTCGCTATAAATCTAATCTCCAAATGTCCCCCTTTAATGTGCTCCCATCATTAGATACAAAGTCTGAAACCCTGACTGCCAAACTCCAAATCTATCTATTTAATTTGCATGTATCTCCCCCCTGGTAACAATACCAATACTCTTGAAAATTTACTTAGTTACCTCTCTACCCAACTACCCCAGGAGACCATTGTACTGGGTGACTTTAACATCGACTGATCCACCTGCAGTTTCCCTAACCCTACTAATCACATAAATCTCTTCGGATTCTCACAAATAATAACCACTCCTACTAGAATCCACAAACCTAGCAGTAAGGAAACCACACTTGACTAGATCCTTATTAATAGCCACCCTGAAACTTATACAGCAGGAACCCTTTTTGACGATATCAGCGACCATATGCTTACCTACATTATTAGACAAAAAGTCCATATCCCAACTACTAATAATTTCAAAACCTCCCGCTCTAAAAAATTCTTTAATCCAGACAGCTTCCTAAATGAACTACAAGCATGTGACTGGTCACCAATGACTCATTTTGAACTTGATGAAGCAGTGATCTACTTTAACACCAAATTTCTTCAAATCCTAGATTACCATGCACCTTATCGCTCTTCTAGAATAAGAACCAAATATGCCCCATGGCTCACAAAACAAAATGGGCAAAAGATGCTCCTCAGAAATAAAATCTGGGCTAAATGGAGAGCCACCAAATGTCCATCAGATAACCTCCACTTTAAACAGTTAAGAAATGTCACCAAGAAAGATATTCTTAGAGACAAAAAAGACTTCTACCTTCACCTCCAACAAACCAGTCAACAAACTCCACAAAAATTTTGGTCAGGGATAAACAAACTTCTTCAGCCAGGCCGCTCTACTACTCCTGCCCCTCCAGGATTCAACCAAAATAGCTCCAACCAGATTCCTGATGCCTTTAATAACTACTTTACAGCAGCCATTCTAACCCTATCCAATTCTTTACCTTCTTTTGCTGCTTCCCAACTAAATACCTCTAAGACTTCATCTCCTACCTTTCAAATACAACCTGTACCTACATCTCTCATCTGTAAGTTCCTTCAAAAATTGAAACCTTGCACCCCTTCTGCTGACTGTCTCCCAGCTGAATACCTACAAATTGCCGCAAAAGCCATAGACTATCCCATCTCTATCCTTATTAATAGAACTATCTCAGAAGGCAAAATCCCTACCATATGGAAAGTATCCCACATCATCCCTCTGCATAAAGGTGGATCATCTATTGAGCTTTCTAACTTTTGGCCTATTGCCTTACTCTCCCCAATAGCTAAGATAATGGAAAAATGTATTTACAAACAACTACTTAACCACCTTCTACAAAATAATCTACTGGCAAACTGCCAACATGGCTTCAGGCCATTCCATAGCACAACAACTTCCCTGCTATCCTTCACCGACTTTATAAACAAAAATCGTAACAATAACTCTTTTTCCTCTGCGCTATTTATTGACCTGTCAAAAGCCTTTGATATGGTTAACCATAACTTACTTCTAGACAAACTAAAAACCAATTCACTCGATCCACAAGCATTACAATGGTTTAGGTCTTATCTGGAAAACAGACAGCAAGCAGTACTTTGGGATAAAAATCTGTCTACATTACTTCCAGTAATTATTGGAGTACCCCAAGGCTCTATCTTAGGTCCCCTTCTTTTTTCCTTATTTATTAACGATTTATACATAAACAATCCAGAAGCCACCTGCATTTAATATGCAGATGACTCTACTTTAATCTGTACAGCTAAGAACATAGCCTCTCTCCAGTCCCTCACCCAAACTGTTTTCCATAATGTTGAAAATTGGTTTATGCAACACTGCCTCCTCCTAAATCCCCAAAAAACAAAATTACTGCTTTTTACTCCAACTCATAAATCACCTCATCCATTCTTCTCAATAACCTCTAACAATGCTACCAACATAACCCCAGATACTACAACCCGCCTACTAGGTGTAACAATTGATAATCACCTCAACTATGATGACCACATTAACTCCACTATAAAGTCTGTTAATAAAAAACTTGGTACCCTCTATAGAATTAAACTCTTCCTTACCCCTTCTGCCAGAAAAACTACTGCCCAGACCCACCTTATTTCTACCCTTTTCTATGCCTTTGCTATATATACTAACCTATCTAAAAACAACCTCTCCAAACTTTCCACCTGTTATAATTGCATAGCTAGATTCATCACTTGCTCCCCCTTTAAAACTCACCACTGCCTCAACCTCAAACAACTGGGATGGCTAGAATTACAGAACCATATACTTTGTCAACAATTGCTTATCACCCAAAAGATCCTATAGCACCCCAACACCCCCCCTATCCTCACTAATATGATTACACCATACAAAAATCTGGCTACACTACGCTCTGCTAATAAGCTCCTAGTTTCCTCTATTAAATCTAAGAACAAAGCTGGTGACTCACTTTTCTCGAACACAACAGGTAAAAACTGGAATCAGCTTCCTTCTGAAATATCAACCCTTGCTTCTCCTTCTCTATTTAAAAAACATCTTAAAGAACATCTTAAAACTCACTGGCTTTGTCCATGTGTGAACCCAGACTGATCTCTCTTTCCCCTTCCTGCTCTCGCCCCTTTCTCTACTCCTCTAACCTATGCCTCTAATTCTATTCACTACACTTTCCTTCATAGTATGAGGATAAAATAAAAGGGTTTTCTCTCCTAATTGGGACTTGCTCAAACTTACTATTGTCTTTAGTATAATTTTTGTTTTGACCAATGTTGCCTCTGTACTGTGATTTTACGTGTCTTTTTATATATTGTAAATTTTGTCACTGTTCATGCTTGGAGCTTTTCTCCCCGGGCCTCTAATGAAAATGGACATATATCCAGTTAGACTAGCCCAGTCAACAAATGTAAAATAAATAAATAGATAAATAAATAAATAAATAAATGTGCTGCATAAATAGGAGATACTGATGAGGCTAACAAAGTCTATAATTTGTGAGGTCTGCATATAGCCATCGTGTAATGGTACCACTATTGCCATTCTCCAGGTTTCAGGGACATGACCCAGAGAAACTTAAACTAAGAGGTTTAAGAGGGACAGTAGTAGTACTTGACACTTACCAGCAAAGAACCAGGGAAATTATCAGATCCTATGGAGCTAATACTTTTGTTTTGAATAGTGTGGATACAAACTGACCCAAGGGAATTTTAGGAAGGATTGGATAGTTGGTAGTGGGTTTGGGGGAGGGGATGAGACCATTTAACTGGGTATGTGGTGTGTGTTTAGCACTGAATTTGTCTGAGAGAATATAAGCAGTAACTTTAGGATTAGAGTGAGATTCAACACTGTTAGGTACATCATTTCTAAGTTTGCTAATGTAATGTAAAAAGACTTTGTGGTCATTGTTAAAGTTGGTAGTGACCCAGAGTTCATAACTGTCCTTACACTCCTTGGTGGTGCATTATAAGTCCCCCCCCCCACTAGGCCATTAATCAAGGAGCCTAAATCCTCACCACTGACACTGGTGAGGGATGTTCACTTGGAACAAAAATAGATACATGCAGTATTTCTAGATGCAGCTCTTTGCACCAAGCACAATTTCACTTAAGAGCACACATGAAACACACTCCTGTCCTAGGGCTAAGTTTCCCTCTCTCTGTCCAGGCCCCAAATAAGACTCACCACTGACATAGCTATAGAGTTAAGTCCTTATCAGGGAGTTCCAAGCCAAGTCCTCACCACCCTCTCTGTGAAATGTGCTCTCAGTGTCCCTGTTTAACATGCACTGTCTTTGAGCTTTGGTTTTCACACAAAGACACACACAGACACCCACACACACACACACACACACACACACACACACACACACACACACACACACACACACACACACACATGCACACACGCGCACGCACCTGGGAAAGCATGGCACAACTTTACTAGCTCTAAAATCTTTGCCCAGGCTATAAGGTAGATACACTGCCACCACAACACCCACAAAGCCAGCTAGTCTAAAGCTCTTACCGGAGTAACCAATTATACTGAGTGAAATTAATACTAATACCAATGGTAATGTTGACCAAACAGCAAGGCTTTTAGGAGTGGCCATAGTGTCACCAAATAAATATAAGTACTTTCAAAGGTTAAGATATTCTTTAACAGACCAGTCACAATGAAAAGTTTAAATATATTTAATAATAAATAATAAAAGAAAATGAAAATACTAAACATCTACTTACAATAAATTCCAGAATTTCAGCCACAGGAAATATTAAAAATAACACAGATGGAAAGGTTCACACAGATACAGGAAAACAATACTTAACTAATCTCACTATATTTTCCTGACTGATTTAAAGAATTACCATCCCCTAGTTCACTTACTAGAGCAAGTCAAGATGAAGGGGGTGAGTGGTCTTGTCAGTTCCAAAACAAAGTGGTGAGTGTCACTTTTACATCTCTAATATTTAAAATAATTTCAATGCTAGCTGTGAAGATTGGGTAGAGATGGGTGAAATGTGAAGACTGGTAAAGAAGGGTAAAGGCTGCCAGCCTAGTCAAATAGAATTTGGTACATAATTCTGTCATTTGTAAATATAAATGTAAAATACAGGCTTGTTTCTTAAATGAAAGAAAATACTGTAAAATGTTGAACTTCAAGACTGCAGCAACATTGCCATCTGCTGTAAGGAAAACTAAGACAAGCATTTCAAGTCTTTCTTTTGAAGTTAAAATTATTTCAAATCTATCATTTGATCTCTAGAGCTCGGAGTCAGTCTGCCTGGGCTAGCACATTTTTTCTATTGTTTTAACTTAAGGAATAATTACTAGAGTGTACCTGTGAAATGTCTTTTATTGTTGTAGCTTCCTGAGCAGGTGTTAGCTTGCTAAATAATGTAGCCTGTTGGCCTGGGAACCCCAGGCTAAGTGTAAAAAATGATGTAATCTGGGAGGGCCCAGCAGAAATGTTTGTTAGTGATTTTTAAAAACTATTAATCAGAGAGAGACTGTTAAGCATTTTTGTCTGACTATCCAACTCAGCACTGCCTTATGCTCTATGCAAGTAAGTTACTTTAGAAGTATGTTTTCTTGTAGCAATAGCTAGGAATTAGAAAATATTAGACTAAGTATTTTTCTGTTATGTAAGAACTGTACTACTGAATTATTTTAAGTTTCTGTGTGATCTCTGAACTCTTGAATAGCACTGTGGTGTAGTAGTATTGTCTTGTGTTTTTAGTATTTATTATTAAATATTTTTAAACCCTTTTCAACTGTGGCTGGTTTATGTAGAGATAAATTAAGCTCTAGACTACACTGCATGCTTATAAGTGATCCTGTACTAAGCCCTTCCAATAAGCCTTGATTGTTTAGTTACACTACTATTGGATAATAATATTGCACAGTAATAAATGGACACTCTTTTAAGTGCCTTTGGGTAGCTGAGAATTATTAGCTGGTGGTGGCAGGAATTACTACTGTATAGTCTGTGTATAATCTGTGTCAGCCTTTCCCAGGAGTCTCTGTGAAGTTGTATAAATGCTTATCTCAAAGTGTGTGTGTGTGTGTGTGTGTGTGTGTGTGTGTGTGTGTGTGTGTGTGTGTGTGTGTGTGTGTCAGCTACTTCAGCAGGGACATGAAGCACTGGTTAGACAGAGAGGGTATTAAAAGTTAGCTTGTCAGCTAGGCTGAGATCTGGACCCTGTAGCTGTACCAGTGGGGAGTCTTATTGGGGACCTGGAGAGCAAGGGAGCAACCAGCCCCAGACTGACTGTGATCTGTGTGTGCTCTTAAGGGAAATTGCACTTTACTGTGTGTATTTGTTAGCCTTTCCTCATATAAGAGACACCCTCTCTGGTGTTAGTGGTGAGGATTGAGGCTCCTTGATTGCTGGGCCAGGGCACGGGTGTCACATTTGTGTTTGGCGGTGGTGGGATATCCACATCACATATTAATTAGATGGCAAATACTAATTGGCTTGTAGTGGTGTGGGTAGAGTGAATCCTGTAGCTTATGTACAGTGATCTCTGAAGGTGCTTTGTATTCTAAAACAGCCACACAGTGAATACTCAGAAATCAGATCACAATTGTTTTATTTCTTTTGTTAGCTTAGTTAGTCAGAGTGAGCAGGCAGCATGTCAGCAGAAGAGTATGGAAAGCTGACAACGAGCCAGCTGGTGGAGGTGTGCCAGGCTAGGGGACTGGTTCATGGAAACCTAAGTCAGTCCTGATTGCAGCCTTGATTAAAGCTGAATCAGAAAACAGCATCCAGGAGTACAATCAGACAGGAAGTGGAGATACAATATCCTCGGAGAATGGGCAGCTCAACCTTTCTGCAGTGGACTTAAAAATCCAGCTGGAGATAAAGAGACTTGAGTTGGAGGCCAGGCATTTGGAGATAGAAGCCAAAGAAAAGGAGCGTCAGAAGAGGTATGAGAGGGAAATGCTGACTCTTCGCCAGAGTCATAGAGGTAATGGGGAAGGGAGTTACTGGACCCCAGAAGCACAACAGGTCAGTAAATTTCTTCCATAATTTAAAGAGGGGGATAATGTTGATAGTTTTATTTACATGTTTGAGAGGGTATGCAAACAGTATAGTGTTGACTAAAAGCTCTGGGTACGGTTCCTGACCCCCTTACTCCAAGGGAAAGCTGCAACGTTTTTGTCAAAAATGCCTGACGCTGTCTCTTTTGATTATACTGCTGTAAAAAATGTCTTTTAGAATGTTTTAAGCTAACACCTGAAATGTATAGGAAAATGTTTTGTGAGCATAGATGCAAGGTAGATGAAAGTGTGTGTGAATATGTTGCTGAACTGAGTACTTATTTTCATAGCTGGGTGAGTGGATGTCAGGTCACAACTTTTGAAGGGCTGGCAGACCTTTTGGTGAGGGAACAAGCCCTTAGCACTTTGCCTGAGGACATGAGGATCTGGTTAGCTGATAGACAATGTGCTACTTCAGAAGAGTTGGGGAAGAAGAGAGACCTATACCTAGCAAGTAGGGCAGCCCTGCACAGCAAAGGGACCCCCAGTACTGCTCACGGGACTAAAGGAACTTATGGTGGGAAGCACAGACTGTCCTAACAGAATCTGCCAGTAGCAGGGGAAGCCACTAGTCCAGGTACACATCCAGGAGCTAGGGTTAAATGTTTTGAATGCAACCAGTGGGGCCATGTGGCATACATGTGTCCATGGAGGCAGGGTAGGGAACCAAAGGTGAGGGAGCCAGTAAGTGGGAAAGATAAAATGCCAATAGTAGGTTGTCTTGGGACAACAAGGGTACCAAACTACCACCAGTGGCTATATCCTATTGTAGTGAATGGCAAAGAGGCCATTGCTAAGAGAGGCACAGCCTCTGATATAACCATTGTAAAGCCTGCAATGGTTACAGAGGAGCACTACTTGCCTGGGCAGACTACTCCAGTCAGAGCTTTAGGAGGGTTCCCTTTCCAAATATCTTTGGCTATGGTTCACCTTGACTGGGATGGTGGAAAAGGAAGCCAGCAAATAGGTGTGTTTGAGGATATCCCTACAGATGTCCTGATAGGGAATGATTCTGATAGTGCAGTACCCTGTGCTTGTGCAGTTACACGCAGTCAGGCTTGGAGACAAGCAGGTAAGTCTGGTAGCCTGGGGGAGGCCCAAACAGACTGCATGCTTGCGGCCAGGACTGGTGAGGTGGTTACTTCAGAGAGGGAGCTACTCTGTAGCAGTGAAACTGAAGGTGAGCCACAGCTGCTTGTGGGTACTGATGATCCCTTGGACAGAGTGACTGCAAAGGTAGAGGTGAGTAGTAGTACCCAGGCTGACAGTGAGGCACCACTGTCAGAGGATGCCAGACTTCCTGTGGAAGGGGAGCTGGGAAGGGTTACAAGGAGAGAGGTGAGACAGGCTCAGCTCTCAGACCCTACATTGCAAGGCCTGAGGTAGGTAGCTAGGAAGGCGCCTGATTCTCAAGGAAAAGGGGAATCTGTATACTGGGACAAAGGGTTACTATACAGAGAGTGGACCCCTGAGGGAGGGCTAGAAGATGAGAGAGTACAGCAGTTGGTAGTGCTTAGAGCATACCATCTGGTGCTTCTAGCCACAGCCCATGATATTCCCTTTGCAGGTCATATGGGCATAAAATGTACAAAGAGGTGTATTATACAAAAATTCTATTGGCCTGGAATTTCCAGAGATGTAACAGGGTACTTGCAGGACCAGTGCCAAAAGGTAGGTAAGGCAGGAGGCAAGTTGAGAGCTCCTTTGATGCCTTTGCCTGTGATTGAGGAGCTATTTCAGAAGGTAGCTATGGATATTGTGGGTCCTCTGAGTACCCCAAGTTCCACAGGGAAAAAGTATATCCTAGTGGTAGTGGATTATGCTACACAATACCCTGAGGCAGTGGCTTTGCCCTCCACTGAGGCAGAGAAGGTAGCAAATGCTTTGTTAGAGATTTTCAGCAGGGTAGATTTCCCAAAAGAAATACTCACTGACAGAGGTGCCAATTTCATGTCACACCTGCTGGTTTGTCTGTGGAAGTCCTGTAGGGTGAAGCACATGAAGTCCACCCCCTACCATCCCCAGACTAATGGTCTTGTTGACAGGTTAAACTCCACAATCATGTCCATGCTACAGACATTTGCAGATCAGTTTAAGAGGGAGTGGGACAAATATTTGCCTCATCTGTTGTTTGCTTACAGAGAAGTTCCCCAGGAATCCACAGGTTTTTCACCCTTTGAGTTGCTGTATGGGCATAGGGTGAGGGGACCTCTATATTTAATTTGAGATGAGTGGGAAGGTGAGTGCGAGTCTCACAATGAGTCTGTTGTGGCATACATCCTAAATCTCAGGACAAGGCTCAGGGAAATCATGGGTTTGGCTCAGGAGAACCTGGCAGAAGTTCAACAACAGAAGAAGGTGTGGTATGACAGGAATGCTTAAGACAGAGAGTATGCTGTGGTGCAGCAGGTAATGGTTCTCATTCCTATCAGACACAAGAAGCTGTAAGCAGCTTGGGAGGGTCCTTACAAGGTGGAAAGAAAGGTAAGTGATATTAACTACATGGTGGAACTGCTAGGCAGACAGCAGGGGTACACATTGTACCATGTTAGCATGATGAAACCTTACCATGATAGGGAGGCCCTTGTTCTGAGCATTTGTAGTGGATTGCTGGAGGAGTCTGAGGGAGATCTGGGGACTGATCTCCTCAGTGAGGCTCGGGCTGACACCTCAGTGGAAGGGGTAGAAATGTCCCAGCAGCTATCTCCTACCCAGGTTCAAGAAATCCAAGCAGTGTTGCAGGAGTTTGGGGACATCTTCAATGGGAAACCAGGGTGTGCCCACCTGGGGCAGCACTAGGTGGATACAGGACCCCAAAGGCCTATTAGGCAGGTCCCTTGTAGGGTGCCTGAGAGAGTCAAACAGACTCTGAGGGAGGAGGTACAGGAGATGTTGGAACTAGGGGTGATTCAAGAGTCCAACAGTTCCTGGGCCTCCCCAGTGGTGCTGGTGCCAAAGAAGGATGGCAGCACCAGGTTCTGTGTGGACTACAGGAAATTAAATAGTCACACAGAGTCGGATGCTTACCCTATGCCTAGGATAGATGTGGCCCTAGAGCAACTGGGTGGGGCTAAGTATCTTACAACCATTGATCTTATCAAGGGTTACTGGTAGGTGTCCTTGACTCCCAGTACTAGAGAGAAGTCAGCCTTTGTGACTCCTTTTGGCTTGTACGAGTTCACAAAGATGCCCTTTGGGATGAAGAATGCCACAGCAACTTTTCAGAGGCTGGTAGATCATATCCTAGTAGGAGCAGGAGGGTTTGCCCTTGCTTACCGAGATGATATTGCTATCTACAGCCATTCCTGGCCAGAGCACCTTCAGCATGTCAGGGCGGTGCTGGGCAGACTACAGAGGGCAGAGTTGACCATTAAGCCGAGAAAATGTCAGGTGGGTATGGCAGAGGTTTGTATAGTCTGGGTATAGGGACACAGCTGGAGAATTTGTGTCAGCCTTTCCCAGGAGTGTCTGTGAACTTGTATAAATAAGTATCTCAAAGTGTGTGTGTGTGTGTGTGTGTGTGTGTGTGTGTGTGTGTGTGTGTGTGTGTGTGTGTGTGTGTGTGTGTGTGTGTGTGTGTGTGTGTGTGTGTGTGTGTGTGTGTGTGTGTGTGTGTATGTGTGTGTGTGTGTGTGTGTGTGTGTGTGTGTCAGGTACATGGACAGGGACATGAAGCACTGGTTGGACAGAGATGGTACTGGAGGTTAGGTGCCAGCTAGGCTAAAATCTGGACCCTATAGCTGTGCCAGTGGGGAGTCTTACTGGGGACCTGGAGAGCAAGGGAGCAACCAGCCCCAGACTGACTGTGATCTCTCTGTGCTCTTAAGGGAAATTGCACTTTACTGTGTGTATTTGTTATCCTTTCCTCATATATGAGACAGCCTCTCTGGTGTTAATGGTGAAGATTGAGGCTCCTTGATTGCTGGGCCAGAGCACGGGCATCACACTGGCTATAGAATCACCTGACTCTGTTTCCCACACTACCCCCTAACTAGAAGCTGAACCAGAATCTTGCACATATGTGTCACAATACATACACATAGAGCTTTGCTAAGATGCGTTTCTGCTGTAAAGCAATTTTATCACTTCCACTCTTCTTACAAAGCTACTAAGCCAAGCTTCTCATAGACATTTTGTCTCTAGCTGCAGTCAGAACTGTAAGATACAATCTTTATGGCCTAGACCTAAACCAGGTAATTTAATTTCAGACTATTTTTCAAAGTTAGCTGGACCAAGATTAATCCCTTCTTTTCCAGTATCCTCTGTTACAATATATTAATTTCAACAACAATTACAATACAGTCTGACATACAAGTATATTTCTTTTCTGTCCAGCAGGACCCGCTGTTGGTAATTTTTTTTAACCCAAGCAACTTTACAAATACATTTTCAATACAAGCACCTGTACAAATCAGTTTGATACATAAATTACATATAATTCTTACAAAACTACAGCTAGCTATGCTGGCATATGTTACACATGCACTGCCCTACTTTCTCCTGACATAGCTGGCACTACCTTGCATCATCACAGTGCATTTAAAGATTTTGCTTTTTAGTCTTAAGTATCTTTTATACTGGAAGAGTGGGAATCTGCTACAGAGAGCATAAAGTTTATTCTTTTTGATGTAAAACTTGTTTACATGGTCATACTACCATATCGGCTTAGTTCTGAATTTACCATTATTTTTATAGCAGAGTAGAAGAGACTCCTTGATGCATCGACCTATAATAGAATAGGTATACCATAGTAACATGTACTGAGTTATTTAGAAAAATCTGTCATCTATAGTTGTCAAGAAGGTCTGTAAACAAAATATCGGTTATGGAAAAATCCCAACATACTGTGTTTTTTGATGGAGGGGGGTTCAAATTGTGTTTTAATGGAGAAGATCATTGGTAGGTGCTCACATTTCACTAAGTAGATAGTGGCATTAGAGATAATACAGAAAGCGGAGAAGCTGGTAAGTAGAGGGACAAGATTACCAACCCTGATAAGGAAGGAAGCAGTTTTGTTAAAGGGAACTAACTTTAATAAAACTGAGTGATCTTTGACTGTATTTGTTATTAATTATATAGTATGCTAGTTTCTTCTAATGGGGAGTTAAAGTCAGTTTGATGGAGAGATTTTCGATATCACTTAGTACAGAAGGGGACCTATAGTTCACAATCTGATATGGTGTGCAGTTTTACTGAGAGTTTCAAGGACTTCTACAAGGCCCAGTACAGTATTATGTATGATTTGTTGTGAAACAATAGGTTCTGTACCAAATGCAGATAAGCACCCGTAACCTCAGAGCTCGGTCTGAACCTGAACATATGGTAGTTTCTAAATCATGACAAGGAAGAGTTGTTATCTTTGCAATATAATCAAGTTTTGTTGCTACAGAAATATGTACTTTTCAACTTAGAGGAAGGCCTTATCCTCAAACAATTTACTTTTCAAGCTTCAAGCAATAAGCAGGGTAATACTGATATTGTCTAAATTAGAATTTGCTATCTGTATATGTCTGTTGTCTCTGTGAGGTGAACTTTCTTTAAAAAGACACTATGGGGCGAGAAAGGCTTTATATAGCAAGAAAAGTCATATACAAACAGGGATGTCAGTTAACTACTTCAGCCCAGGCAGAAACCTGCTGAATTCCTTTGAAATGACACCAGTTAACTAGCCGGTTACTGAAACCAATTATTTATCTTTGAATATGGAAATAATTCTTGGTGATGACATAATACTGCTAGGGACGAGTGACTTTCCTTCCTTGAAGCCATGTGAGGACAGCACAACAGTGTCTCTTTGCATCTCTCCTGGGGTAGGAGCATCTATTTGTTTACTCTCAAATGGGTATCCATAAGGTCATACTTATAATCACAATAGTGAAGGATCCTGAGGGCACTGTACCATTCACAATGCTAGCACTAGAGAGAAGGGCAGCTTACTGTAACATCTTCTTGTCCACCTTGGTGAGTGGAGTGTTGGTGTGTCTATGGAATCACCAATACAGATGATACTGTGATTTTCAGCAGCTCTATGGGGGACCTAAGCAAAGCAAGCTTGCAATTTTGGTGATCTATAATAGAAGTGTAAGTTGGAGGAGGTGTGGACAGATGTATGTGTGAGTCTATAGGTGACTGAAGTTTATTATGGGGAGGCAAGGAGGTTTATGCAGAGATTGCTATGGTACTACCTTCATGTCTACTAATGCTGAGTATTGTTGAGAAACAAGCCAACAAGCCTTCAAACTAAGCTTTACATAAGCCTCCAACTAAGCGTTGCATACCTCGCACTTGGAATCAGAGTGGTCAAAAAGTAAAGAGTTGCCAATAAAATGAATAAGTGGCTACACTTCCTCAAAATTCTTACAGCTATCAGGCTGGCAAGGTAAGAGGTATGAACAAGCAGAAAGTTCATGATGATAACAGCAGTACTGGTTTTATTGGTGAAATAGGTGGTGGTGCTCACTTACAGCTCGCAAAAGTATTTCATTTGCATATCTTACTTCCTGGAATATGAACAAAAGTTACACCCACTTGCTGCTAGCAACCAATGTTATTTAAATGCACTATGCAAACACTCCCTCCCTAACCCTAAAACTCTATGTCTAACCCTATAAGACTAATCCGAATCCACAAACGTGACTCACACTACAGTAAAGTGAATCACCTATCTACATGTGCCTCCCACGTTACTTCAGAAGTGGCAGTTTTTTCTTTGTTTGGCATCACTGACAGTTAAGCTCCTTCCAGACAGACTTTAGATTCATGTATATGTAATCATATCAGAATTAAACAAGAACTGCCAAGAAAGAGAAACAGTAGTGATTCATTTGTTGGCTACTACCTGGCTACTTATTAGTACTGGCCTCACTGCAGCTGCATACAGCTAGGACTCAATGTCCCTCTACTCATTCTCAAACCAAGAGCAAAACAGCAGCATTACTCCCAAGGTGGTAACTGAAAAGTGGGCTGCAGGTTTTCCAGCAATTGATAGTGTCATAGTAGATGTTGCAGGGGTCCACAGGCTTCTATTCTTCTTTTGTAGATGCATGCGGTAACATGTCCAGCAAATCAGTACAATAAAGCTCTGTTCAGTGGTTTGAAATTTAAAACTGAAGTACTTCCCACTTAAACAGAAAACAGACCTGTCAGGGAAGTCACATACCGCTGCTTTTCAGCTGTGAGAAACATTTCTGCAGTTTGTTTCTAAGTAGTGGGGATATTTGTAGCATTTCCATATTCAGGCTTGTATTTGAGCCTAGTGTTTGTGGAGGCTGTGTGTCTGAGCACATATTCAGGGACATCTTGGTTTAGCCAAAGCCATCAGGCATTTCAGTGAGAGAGAATTTGAGGTCATTGGCTGACTGAGGTCACCTGGACTACAGCTTAGACTAAGCACCTCATTGGTTCTTTTGAGATTTCTTTCTTAAAAGCTGTCTCAGGTTTCAACGTTCTGTTACCTAAGAAGCTCAGTTGTGAGTGTTCTGCCATTTTACACTGAGCTAATCGAAGGAAGGACACTCAGCAAACTCTGAGCTATAATATATAACATTAAGTATCCTGTTTTTTGTTTATTTTGTTCTTTATTTCTTTGTTATTTATAGCACTTTATGTACTGTGTATTTTTCTAGCTAGTTTCACTGTGTGTGGGGTATTAACTGGAAATTGTCCACTTTTATTAAGCATCTGTTGGGTTGTTTGTTTCTGATAACTTGTTGCAGTTAAACTCTTTTTTCTAGAGGCTCCTTTAGCTGTTTAAAACTTTCATTTAAAGGCTCACTGCTGTTTTTCAGCTGTGAGAAACATTTCTGCAGTTTGTTTCTAAGTAGTGGGGATATTTGTAGCATTTCCATATTCAGGCTTGTATCTGGGCCTAGTGTTTGTGGAGGCTGTGTGTCTGAGCACATATTCAGGGACATCTTGGTTTAGCCAAAGCCATCAGGCATTTCAGTGAGAGAGAATTGTTTGAGGTCATTGGCTGACTGAGGTCACCTGGACTACAGCTTAGACTAAGCACCTCATTGGTTTTCTGAGATTTCTTTCTTAAAAGCTGTCTCAGGTTTCAACTTTCTGTTACCTAAGAAGCTCAGTTGTGAGTGTTCTGCCATTTTACACTGAGCTAATCGAAGGAAGGACACTCAGCAAACTCAAAGCTATAATATATAACATTAAGTATCCTGTTTTTTGTTTATTTTGTTCTTTATTTCTTTGTTATTTATAGCACTTTGTGTACTGTGTATGTTTCTAGCTAGTTTCACTGTGTGTGAGGTATTAACTGGAAATTGTCCACTTTTATTAAGCATCTGTTGGGTTGTTTGTTTCTGATAACTTGTTGCAGTTAAACTCTTTTTTCTAGAGGCTCCTTTAGCTGTTTAAAACTTTCATTTAAAGGCTCATTGCTGCTTTTCAGCTGTGAGAAACATTTCTGCAGTTTTTTTCCCACCCTCCCTCTCTGTTGGTATAGTGTTTTTATAGTTGGTAGCTTTGCAGTTGCCCGCCCCTAGTGTAAATTTGATCTGGGACCCTCCTCCCAGTCTAGTGTCACTACCTCATTCTACCCAGTACAGGGAGAACATTTGAGAAGGCCAATCAGCTTAGTTTCTGCTACTCCTTTCTCTCTTTCCACTAAAAACAAAAAAAAAAAAAAAAAATTTTCTAAGCTTGTTTCCTGCCTTTCCTGTGGGTAGTCTAGCCTGGATATAGATTTGCTGTGTCCAGGACTATTTGTAGGCTTCTAGGGCCCAAGCTTTCTGTGTTGAAAGGAAGCCTTCTAGCTTAATTTTGTTTCTTAGAACTAGACAGTTTTTTGTTTCAGCACTTGTTCAGAACTTATTGTAAGCACTAAATAAGCTACAAATTACTACAGCACTCAACTTTCCTCACTGTCTAGAGGAAAACAGTTTCTAGTACTTAACAAATAAGCACCTATCCAGGCATGTCTAAGGGTCAGTCCCGGTGTTTTCTCCTGTCTACCTGATGAATCTGGGCATCTTGGGGCAATGCAGTAATTGCCTCATGTACACAGACAACCCTCTCCTCCTACCACCCAACACTACAACCTGTTAGAGATGCACTTATATAGCCAAACTGGAAGCAAAGCTCTCTTCACCCAAGACTGGACTAGACAGTCAAGAGGAGAAGGTAAACACTTGCACCACACCACACTCAGCACATAGTGCCTCAAAACCTACACCACCAAAACACACACATAGAAACACAAAACACACACCTACATTCATGGAGGCTCTCAGTAAAAACCTGCCCAAGCAACAGGGACCTCCAAAGCAGAAACACAAGCAACCTCCACCCCCAACACAACCCAAATGACACATAGCCCACAAACTCAGTGTGCCACTCAACCACAGCCCATAAGGCATAACAACGTACCCAACACTCTAGTCATAGATGACTCTATAGTCAGGCACACTGATGTTCCACTCACCAGGCTAAACAAGGAGAAAGTTACTGTCAGCTGCCTGTCGGGTGCCAGGATCCACCACATAACACATGCACTCAGGTCACTCCACAACAAGTACAAATATGACTCTGTCATTGTCCATGTTGGTGTGAATGACCTGAGACGTACCTCCTTGTACTACATGAAAAGGGACATGGAGGAGCTGTCCGATCTTGTAGCCCAGGCAGGTATGACCCTAGCCCTGAGTAGCATCCTGCCATCACCCAGAATGATACCACAGTACAAGGACAAAATGATTGACTTCAACAATTGGCTAAGCTTCTGGTGTCATTCTAAGGGGATCCAGTATCTGTCTGCATGGGATGACATGATCAACAAGCCACAATGCTTTGCCAGAGATGGCCTGCACCTGTCGCCCCTGGGATTCTGGATACTGGCTAAGGCTCTAGCCACCCCTATAGTGCCTTTTTAGGCAAGGTTCAAATGACAAATTCACCACCCTAACAGGTACAGGCAAGAAGAATCTGAGGGTATTGCTACTCAATGCTAGAAGTCTAAATCTCAAAATGCACTCTCTCGAGGCACTCCTTAAAATGGAGAACATCGACATCTGTGCAGTGACAGAGACCTGGTTCAAGGCTCCAGAGAGTACCCCTGCATTACCAGGCTATAATTCATATCACACCTTTCGGCCACCTAACCTGGACCGAAACACTAAAGGCGGAGGTGTGTCCATATTCATTAAGGATATCCACACCTCCAGGCTAGTTGCTCAGCATAATGCATCCGAGATTATCCAAGTGCAACTAACTCTGGGCAAGACCACAATCCAAATTATAGCTTGCTACAGATCCCCCACCATGCCCCAGGATTCCCACTCCTCATTTCTTAATACACTGGAAAATATTAGGGTACAACGTAACACCCTAATAATGGGCGATTTCAACTACCCTACCATTAACTGGGAAAATTACTCGTGTACCAACTCTTGTGCTCAACGTTTTCTGGAATTCATAAATTCCAATGCCATGGATCAACTTATCCACACTCCCACCAGGGGCAACAATATTCTAAACCTGGTTATTACCAACATGGGCAACCGGTACTCCACACCAGAGGTCAGTTCCTCGTTGGTCAGATCCGACCATAAGCTAATCACCCTAGACATCCACATCCCTCCCCCACCCCCCATTAGGGAAACCACAGTAAAAAATGTCTCCAAAGCCAACTTCACACTTCTGAAGACAGAAGTGGCAAACTTCACGACACCCATGCTGACGGACAATAGAGGTATGACTGCTGAATCCTACACAAATGCACTTTATAAGCACTTACATGAGTGCATGGATCGTGCAATCCCTAACAGAACCAAGATGCTATCCTCCAAAAAAAGGAAGCCAATCTGGTGGTCCCCTGCTGTAAACAAACTCTACAACAGAAGAAAGAAACTGTTGCAAAAAGAGTAAAATCCCATGATTGGAGAAACTCCCTGATCAGCTTCAGTAAGAAGCTGAGATCCCTCATAAAATCCTCCAAAGCTAGTTATGAAAACAAAATTGCCACTGACTCTAAAGACAACCACAAAGCATTCTATAGCTATGTCAAGAATCTCAATGGCAACACTCAGATCTGCTCTGAGTTACAGCACATGGCACTAAATATACAGAACCAACGGATATTGCCAACATTCTGGCAGATAGGTTCAGTGCTAACTTTACCCCTCTGTCATCCCCTAAAGGGCCCATCTTTATACCAGAAGAATGCAAAGTTCCTGTAATCACAGCTGCACAGGTAAAAAACACACTATCCAAAGCCAAGAACACAGCATCCATGGGACCTGACGACATCCCAGGCTGTGTTCTACATGAACTACAGAACGAACTGGAACCCCACCTAAGTACCATGTTCAATCATAGCCTCACCTCAGGCTATGTGCCCACTGAATGGCGCACAGTGACAGTTATCCCACTCCACAAAGGGGGAGCCACCACAGACCCCGGAAACTACTGCCCAATTATCCTAACGAGCCTGGTCTGCAAGGCTATGGAGCATATCATCATGGAAC
The DNA here is from genome assembly GCF_019279795.1 of Protopterus annectens. Lineage (NCBI taxonomy): Eukaryota > Metazoa > Chordata > Ceratodontiformes > Protopteridae > Protopterus > Protopterus annectens. The sequence continues at coordinate 701,064,196 of NC_056730.1, read as the reverse complement.
TTATAAACAATGACATTGGTAATCTCCAAACTCAAGACCCCACCCAGTTCGGGTTTGTAAAAGGCAGATCATGTCTCCTAAACCTGATAGACTTCTTTGAAGCAGTCACCAAAGCCGTAGATGAGGGTAAGGTGGTTCACACAGCCTATCTAGATCTCGCCAAGGCTTTTGACACCTTCCCCCACTCTGGAATTATAGATAAACTCACTAAACTAGGTATAAATCCCTATGTCACAAGATGGGTTGCCAACTGGCCCACTGACAGAACCCACACTGTGAAAGTAGGAGACTCCAAATCCAGCTTCAGACCAGTGACAAGTGGAGTACCACAGGGTTCAGTCCTGGGTCCTCTCCTGTTTGGTATCTACTTCTCTGAAGTACAGGCCAACACAGAAGGTCTTGGGCTAATGAAGTTCGCAGATGACTGCAAACTAGGAGCCATAATCAAAACTCCAAAAGATGTGGACATCCTACAAAAGGGCCTTGCTGAGACAGATGCCTGGTGTCAAAACCATGGCCTCAAGCTCAATGCCAAAAAGTGCATTGTCATTCCTTTTGGTAAAACTCAGTACCCATGAACTACCACATAGGTGGTAGTCTACTTAACACCGAAAGTGTGATAAGAGACCTTGGGACACAGGTGGACAGTAGTCTCTCCTTTGATAATCATATCGCCACAGTAGTCAGGAAATCCTTCTATGTGGCACACCTCATCACAAAAGGTTTCTCATCCAGGAAAAAAGAGGTCATTGTTCCCCTCTACTCATCACTCATTAGACCCATTATAGAGTACAATGCCCCTTTTGCTATGTACCTCACAAGACATCTACAACAACTGGAAAGGCCACAGAAATACCTCACAAAGAGGATTACCGGCCTCAAAGAGATGCCCTATGCAGACCGTCTCAAAAAACTGCAACTTTACTCCATTGCATATCGCCTACTCAGAGGTGATCTCTGCCTAACACAGAAAGCTATGTCAAACCCAGAGCTTTTAGACATGCTCCACTTAAAGAAATCCCAATCCCTATGAGCTACATGCTCTAGGGACCTAAACCTCATCACCACAATAAACAGAACATGCTGGAGGGATAGATTCCTGTCCCAGAGACTTCCCATACTCTGAAACAAACTACATATCTATATCAAACAAAGCTCCTCATTAGCAGTGTTCAAGAAAAATCTTGATGATTGGATGGGAGATAGGAAATTCACCCCGGGGATCACTTCTGTGGCTCTGCTCGACAGTGGCACAGCAAGATAATTTTCTTGGGTGGCGAAAGCCAGGGTACCTTTGGCTAGGCTTATATAGGCCCTAGGGCCAATAGCCTAGTATCTACCTATGAACCTATGAACTCTGTTCAATCAGAGTTTGCTAAATAAGAATATCCCCCTTTCCTCTTCTCTTACCAGGAGCAAAAAATTACTGCTAATCCGAAGCTGACTCATGAGAAGCAGTTTGCAGATTATCCAATGACTAGTATTCTCTGGAAAGGCTAGGAATCAATGTCTCACTACTGCTTCTCACCAGGAGCAATTAATCTCAACATGGTTCCTGAGGAGAGGTGTGCAGGATGTCCAGTAATCAACAGTCTCAGTCAAAGTGCTTTACAATTTAAACGTAAGCTGAAATGAGGTTAATGCTATAGGTATTAGAGTCTGTTCCTAGGGGTGGGAAATATGAAACAGAGGGTAACTGAAGTCTTATTAGTTTAAGGGGAAGAGCCTTCCTTATGTGATTTTGTAATGTTTACTAGTATGAATTGATGAGATAAGACCAGAAGGAGTTTCTAAAATCAAATTTACATAAAGGACAGGCAACTCAAGATCTCACTGTGTGTACCAGACATCTTACAGATTAAACCTTGTCCTGTCCTGCTTACCTTAAATAAAAAAGCTGCTTCTCCGCTACTCCCAAAAGTCAGATTAATTCCTCCACAGTCACAGAACACAACACAATTATTAGCTAACTTGCGGTAATCAAGAGCATTTTAAAAACCCAACAGAAAAAAAAAACATTTAAAGTAAAACAAACTATAATGAAATGAGCAAAAGAAAAGAAACAGTGCATGTATTTAAACTCTAACCTGAGAACTCCAAAACGATCAAAGAGAAGCATTGTGTGTCAGGTGGGCAGGGTTAGAAGTGAACCCTGGAGCTGTGAGACAGACTGGACTTACTGGAGCACTAAAGACATCTAGACCTAACACCATCACTGGAAGACTGCTCTATGTCACTGCAGTCTTAAGTCATACCTTGACAGAGCAGGTTTTGGGGAAGCACTTACACCATTATATCTACGTTTCAGTGTGCAAATACTAGTTCTGCCTACTTTAAAATGTAATTTCTCTATTAATAATGTTACTATTAGGAATGGTCTAATTAACCTAGAGTCTTACTGACTGGAAAAGATGTAAGCAGAACAACTTCCCCACTTTGATTTTAAAGCTGACAAAGACAGCTGCTAGGATCTGCCTTCTTACAATTGTATAAACCCTGTAAAAAGGAGACTTGCACATTCTGTCATCCTTTATAGATGTTTGACTATTAAGACTCCAAAAGTACAATAAAATGGAGGAATTATACTCTAATCATCAAGAAGCTTCATCATCTTTCTATAACTTTTCTCAGGGACAAGAGATTATTCACACGTCTAATAAAAATTCTCCCATAAAATGTAAAGATTCCATAAAGAAACATATTCTGCTGGAAGGGAGAACTGAGGAAAGAATACGCTTTCTACAAGACCCCTACATGACCATCTGAGCTTGATAAAATCAAGAAGTGTGAGATTTGGTGTGTCTGACTTTCTCCTGTGACAGTGGAGACAGAAGTGGCTTCCCAGCAGTTGTGAGGAAAGAAAGGCGTCCTAGCTGCTGCTAACTGGTTCATAGGTTCTTCGGCAAGTACTACTACTCAGACTATTACAAGCCTCTCCAAAAGCCAGAGGTCAAAATCAAACTGTGTACCATGTATCTCTGAGGCAAAGACCTTAACCAGTGTGGTAACCCATGTGTATGATTATTTGATTTCCCTTTTAGCAGATACCATTAATGTTAAACTCTCATATTGCTGTCCTGCTCATTGTTCTTTTGTGCTGAGTTGCAAATTATGCAATCCAGCATATCCAGGTCAAGAAGAAGAGTGAATAAGTGAGTACAAAAATAATTTCCAAAAAGATCCCTGAAAGACCTGGGAAGAGACTTACACTTATGGTACACATTTAGACTTACTTGACTCAAGCTGCATGACATTTGTTATTTCTGACTGCCTCTTATTACAGAAGAAGCAGGAGAAATTGCTTCTCCAGCTGCTGTGGCAAAGGGGTAGTTTCCTAACATCTCTGACACTTACAGAATAGATAATGCCTTGGCAAGAGCCGCAACTGCTTATGTCCTAGACTATTGTGCCATCTGCTGTTTTATACTCAGCTGAAAAAAAGGTAATTTTGCACACCTAGTCCAAGAGAAAGGGAAGGGAGAAACCTGCTACAAGATCTCTGAATGTCTTAGAAAATTACCTACAATAATGGTAAATGTCTGGATCTGCTCAACACAAGCAGCATGAGATTTGGTATTCCTGATTACCTCTTGGAAGAGAGGAGGTAGAAAAAATTACTCCCAATATTTGTGGAGAAAAGGTGGTTTTCAAGCATCTGGATGGTTTCTATCTCAACAGTAGTCATTAGGTTGGTCTATTTCACTATCTACTCTTTTTTTTTTTTTTTGAGCTGTGGAACAGTCACAGTGTAGCACACCCAGATCAAAAAAGAAGAGAGAATTAAGGACAGAAAAAGCTTTCTACAAGAATCCTATAAAACATGAGATGTGGCCTACAGTCATTGTAGATGTGTGACCCTGCTAAACTCAAGGGGCAAAGGATTTGATGTTGCTGACTGCCTCTTGTGAGACAGAAGTCAGAAAATACAGTTAGCTTAGTACTCACCTATGAACCGATACAGTTTCCCAGCCATTATGGAGAAGGGTGTTTTCTTAGTTCCTGCCATTGACTGGTTGGTTTCCATCTTGGAGGAACTATTATGGGTCAATTTCAGCACTTTTGTGCCATACACTGCTATTATCTGTTGAGCTGTAAACAGCACAATTCAGTGCAACTAGGCTAAACAGAAAACAGGAAGAGTGAACGGACATACAGCTTGTACAAATTTGTTGATCAGGGAAGTGATCCACAGCTGTGGTAAATATCTGGCCCTGCTAAACTCCAGCTGTAAGGGATTTAATGTTGCTTGACTACTTCTTGTGAGAGAAGAGAAGATACAGATGTCCTTCTATTCAATGTTGCAGTACTCTTAACTTATGGGTTGTATTCAGAGTTGCCAGATTTCTCAAGGGACCAAAAAAAAAAAAGGTAATTTCCGCATTAAACAGAAGTAGCTCTGCTTTGATTTTTTTGATTGGCCCGTATGCCAGTAAACGAGCCAATCAAAAAATCGGACAGAGGAGCCTCTTCTGTTTAATGTGGAACATCAGGCAGCTCCACATTAAACAGAAGTAGCTCCGCTTTGATGTTTTTGATTGGCCTGTATACCGACATATGGGCCAATCAAAAAAAACAAAGCGGAGGTTGTTTCACCAGGGTTTTAACCGGCAGTGTGGAACAAGGGATTGGGCTGCTGATCCCGGGACAGTCCCACTCAAATAGGGACATCTGGCAACCCTTGTTGTATTCTGCCAGTCAACCTGACACATGGCCTGTATACAAACGTTTATTGCCACTGTCAGTACATGGGACATCACAAAAAGTCACTGTGAACATAAGCCATAAAAGGGATGTCCAGACATACCACCCTCAGAACTTTTTCATTGCCATTCGGAAAGGCTGACTCTTACGTTCGATCTGCTGTCTGATATCATTGGTTTGCCTTGTAGCTTCAGATAAGTGCCCAGTAGGAGATTTATTTTCTTGCTACTGCCTTTCATTGTTGTTAGTGTCAAACAGGAATGGCAAGTGTAGGTATAGAAGGCAAATTCCACATAAGGATAGTCATGATCTTTGCTTGTTCTGTTTACTCACAACCACCATTCCTGTTCTATCTGTCAGGCCTTTGTGCCTAAGTTGCATAGTTGTCTTTTGGCCTTAAATCTTTACCTAGAAAATCAGAGACTTAAATGTCTGACTAGGGAATCAATGGAGGGTTCTGGGAGTCCTTCAGCTGAGCCATCTTTGAAGAGGAAGGTTAGCAAAGTTGGGCCCGAATCCTCTTTGGCTGCATCTACTCTCTCTGACGTACCCCTTGAGGTTAAGTGAAAACCCAGCGGCGCATTTGGAGGTAGGGTCTGCTTCTTTGATGGGTACCTCAGTGGAAGCCATCAAAGTGGGGGGGAATCTTAGCATGTCTGAGGTCATGCAGACGTCCGGTTTGGATGACTTGGTGGAACTACGGCTTGTTATTCTGGAGGACTTGGGAACATCTCCTGCCCCTCTGTCTAAAGAAGTTTTGGATGTAAGGCCTATGTTTGTGCATTCTCCTCATCAAGGAAATCCTGTTAAGAAGAAGCAAAAGACTAAACACTCCACCATTCCTTCAAGCCCTCCATTGGACTGGAATGCTTTTTTGCAGGGTCTCATTAAAGCCATGATGGCTTTGAAGCCTTCAGGTTCTGCTTCCACTATCCCCTTACCTGCTTTCTCCTCATCTCCTGTGTTGGCATCTGGGTCTCAGGTGTCTCCTTCTGTGCAGGCAGCTGAGTATCAGATTCCTAATTCAGACTCTGAGGATTCTTCTTCGGATGAAGATTCCTTGGCATACCCCACCCAGATTCCTTCAACTCTGGAATATGCCTCTCCAGAGGAGTAGTCTAGTGGGGGAGATTTCCCTATAGAAGAGCTTTCCTTTTGGGAAACTATTAATAAGATGATAGAATTCTTTAAATGGGATTCTTCTCAAATTTCTGAGGAGCAAAAAAGATATTATGACCTTCTCCAGGTGGAAGCCCCTGCTCCCTCAGCCATTCCACCAGTTCTTCTAGCTTTCTCAGATGCCTTTGCATCCTCCTCTAAAACCCCAGATTCCCAAGCCTCTGCCCTTAAAAGACCTGGCAGATTTGATAAGATCCCTGATGACTGCAAGTTGTTTTTTTAAATGTCCTTCTGCTGACCCTACTGCGGCCTCCTTTACTTCTGATAAATCTTTTCACGTCACCTTCTGCAAAGCTTATTCCTTCTGACAAGAAAGCAAGATTTTGGAAAGGTTGGGGAAGAAGAACTATACTTCTTCCACCTTAGTAATTAGAGCTATTAATTACTAGACACACGTGTCTAGGTCCTCTCTGGCCCTGCTTTCTCAGGCCTCCCAGGCTCTTTCAGAGGCTAAATCACAGATTCTTACTCTTTTGTCTGCTTCCTCCCAGGTAGCAAGACATTCCATCAAATGTAGTTATAATTTTGTGGAGGCATCTTCCAGGGCAGCCACTTCTGCATCTGTTCTCAGAAGGCATTCTTGGTTACGCATTCAGTCACTTCCTGATGACATAAAGGCCAAACTGCTTGATGCTCTTTTGGATAACTGGCCTTTTTCGCACAGCAGCTGCAGAACTTTTTAAATCTTTGAAGGAAAAGGGTAAGGTGCTCCAGGATTTGAAACACTTGTTTGTTTCCCCAATCCCTAAATTCTATAGGAATTTCCCTGCCAAAACTCCTTTTGTCAGAAGACCTGTCCGCTCCTCCATTTCTGTTTCAACTAGACATAGGTCGAAGAAGCCTTCCAGGAAGTAACCACAGTCTAAGTCTGTTGCTTTTGCCCCTAGTCCTCAACAGCTATTTCAGCCCAGGCCAAGTTCTCTGTGATGACCAAGTGCTTCTTCCATGTCATACTCCTGTATCTCTTCTCCTCTCTCTTTCCCTTTCAGTCTGGATGGAAATCACTTAGGACTCCTGGATCATTTCCATCAGTCAAAACAGATACTTCATGACTTGGAAGACTCTTGGAGGTCATACATCAGTCTCCTTCCAGTAAACTCAAACCATGTACTCTTTCTGCAGACCTATTACCCGCTGAATACTTGCAATTAGCAGCCAAATCTGTAGCATACCCAATATCCATTCTTATCAACAGAACCATCACTGAAGGATATGTCCCTAAACTTTGGAAAGTCTCTCATATTCTACCTCTTCACAAGGGTGGAAATTCTACTGATATCTCCAACTACCGCCCTATAGTATTACTCTCCCCTTATCTAAAATTATGGAAAGATGCATACACAAGCAAGTGCTTGACCATCTTCTCAAAAATAAAGTACTCTCTAATACCCAACATGGTTTCAGACCTTCCCACAGCACCACCACTGCCCTCCTCTCTTTTCAGACACAATTAACAAAAATCGTAACCATAACACCCTTTCCTCTGCACTTTTCTTAGACCTATCCAAGGCTTTTGACATGGTCAACCACCAGCTACTAATACACATTCTTCAATCCTTGTCTCTGGAAACCCAACCTATTAACTGGTTTAAGTCCTACTTAAATAATAGACACCAAGCAGCACTCTGGAACTCCACTCTATCTTCCCAACTACCTGTAAACATTGGTGTCTCCCAAGGGTTCATACTCGGTCCCCTCCTCTTTTCTTTATTTATCAATGACCTCCACCAAGTAGTTCCCCAAGCCACATGCATACAATACGCAGATGATTCTACAATAATTTGCTCAGCCACATCTCTATCAAACCTTCACTCCCTCACGCAACATATATTTAATTCTGTAGAAGAATGGTTCTCTCAATGATGTCTACTACTTAACCCAAAAAAAACTAAACTCCTCCTCTTCACACCTACCAGTAAATCTCCTCACATAGACTTTACTATAACATCCAAAAATGGCACAGTTATATCGCAAGATCCTACAACCAAACTACTAGACATTACAATTGACAATAACCTTAACTTTGACACCCATATAAACAACGCAGTGAAAAAGAATAACAAAAAGACAGGATCTCTTTACAGAATCAAACCTTTCCTCACGCCTGAATCTAGAAAAACTATAGCCCACTCTCACCTTATCTCACCACTTCTCTATGCCTCTCCCATATTTACTAACTTATCAAAAAAGAACCTTCTGAAATTAGAAAACTCCTACCACAACATTGCCAGATTTGCCACAGGCAACCCTTTCAGAACCCACCACTGTACTAATCTAAAACAACTAGGCTGGCTTGAACTTCGGCAACAACTACAAATTAATCAACTAGGCATAGCCCATCAAATTCTTTATCAACCTGACAAAGCACCCATACTATCTTCTCTTATTTACCCCTATCATAACCTAAAGTCCCTAAGATCCGCACACAAACTTCATGTAAATATTGACAAAGCAAACAACAAGGCTGGTGATTCCCTGTTCTCTAACACTGTTGGAAAACATTGGAACAGGCTCCCCTCTAAACTTTCCAGAATCCCCTCAAAATCTCTCTTTAAAAAGAAACTCAAGATCTACCTTAAAACACAATGGCTGTGCCCCTGTACTAATCCTGACTAACCTAAATTCTTCATCCCTGATGAAATTCCACATCCTTAGAACCCCAAGTCAATAAAAAAAAAAAACCTCTTCTTCTTACTTTCCTGCATCCTCTTTCACTATACATTATAATAACATTCTATATCACATATAACAATACTTGTGTATTTTTCTAAGTACTGCCTTTTTAAAATTCATAACTATGTCTCCATTTCTAATGTATTTTAAACATATGTTACATATGTATTTCTTTATGTAATTTCATTTTATTTGCATGTTATTTCCATTTTTATTTTTCATTTCCTTTAAATGTTGGAGCTTATCTTCCCGGGCCTCTACTGAAAATGGACATATATCCAGCTAGACTAGCCCGGTCAACAAATGTAAAATAAAATAAAATAAAAATAAATAAACTTCATCTGTTCCCTATGTTGCTTGCTCAGCTCTCAGACCAAGGCACTATTCAGGCTGTTCCTCCAGATGAACATGGAAAGGGTTTTACTCCAAGATGTTTCTTGTGTCAAGAAAAGATGTTCCTTGGAGGCCTATCCTAGATCTCTCCCTCTTAACCTTCCTGGTGGTGCCTTCTTTCCAGATGCTTTCTCTGCAATCTCTTCTTCCCCTGGTCCCTGCTCAACCCTTCCTAGCTTTTCTGGATCTCAAGGATGCCTACCTGCATATTCCTATCCACCCTCAGTTCAGGAAGTTCTTGCTTTTCTTGGTGGGTTCTTTGCATTTTCAGTTTTCTGCCTTGTCTTTTGGTTTTTCCACTGCTACAAGGTTGTTCACAAAGTGCCTAGCCCTGGCTATTGCCTACCTAAGGGTGAAAGGGCTTCAGGTTTACCTCTACTTGGATGACCTTCTCTTCCTTGCCAGCAGCCCAGATCTATTTAAACGACACCTTGCCCTAGATTTTCCCTTTCTGCAAGGCCTAGGATTTTCAATAAATTTAAAAACATCCAGTCTAAACCCTACTCAGAATCTCATTTTTTTGGGGTGCAGGTTCCGAATGGACTTGATGATGGTTTTCCTTCCTTCAGAAAAAACCCTCTCTCTAAGGGGTTTTATGGAGTCCCATCTGTCTCTTCCTTCCACCACAGCCAGAGAATTTCTGAGACTGCTGGGGTTTATGGTTTCCACAATCCCCAATGCAGCCTTTTGCAAAATTACACGAGGAAGTTCCAGTGGTTGCTAAAGACCACTTGGCCCCAGCATGTTCATCCTTCATGTCTTGATTCCTCTTCTTCCATACCTGAAAACAGAGTTGCTTTGCTGGATGCAGCAACTCAGTCAGAACCCTGACCTTCCACTTCAAGTATCCCAGTGTAGATCAGAATGCATGTGTTGTGTAATATACCTTTAAGAATCATCTCAGAGACACGTGCATATATAAACAGCAAGCACATGCCATTACTTGTGCCATTCTGAGAGTGCAGCCAGAGAGTAAGCATGTATAGTTACTTAAGTTAAGTCAGTTAACCTTTATCATGATCTGTTTGTATAGAATAAAGCTGCTTAGACAGAACCCATGAAGACTCTTCTATTATCTCCAGGATAGGAGAGCAACATGATGTCAAAACCAGGATCACAGAGCTTGATATTCGGAGCCATGAGGTGCAGAGAGGGCGCTGAAGGTAAACTAAAAGAAACGAGCATGAACTAGAGGCAAAATAGAATCAAAGGTAATGAGAATTTGTACAAGCTATTTATTCTATAAAAAGGATAAAACAAAGCATTGCAAGGGCACAAACTACACTAGTAAGCAAGGGGGAGGCACAAAAGATGTATTACTTAAGAGAAATGTTTAAAATAAGATGTTTGACAAAAACAAGTATGTTTAAAGCAAAACGAGCATGTTTTAAAGTAAAATGATTATGTTCAAAGCAGAAAAGGGCATGCTGAAGGCAAAACAGGCATGTTTAGAGTACAACAAGCACAAGAAATGTACAATGGACATGAAAAGAGATTAAACGGATAAAACAAATATAATAACGGCAAAAACAGGGCACATTAAACATAAATAAAGCAAGGCGACTGCATGTGTTTTGGCAATGTACTGTGTTTTGGCATAATTATGACTTTCTATTGTATGAAGGGCATAACTAAAGTTATTCACAGTATCTCAAAGTGCGTAAAAGTGCTTACAGTGTGTTTGTATTACTCTGCATGTATTCCGAAGAGTTTGTGTGCAAAGTGCAATTATTTTGTGAAGTACAGTCAAAGTATAGCTATTTCAAAAGGTTTCTTGTGCTGGGTTTGTCTGTTTGCAAAGTGCTGCCATTACAGAGTGTTTCTTGTACTGTAAAGAGTTGCTTAGCAAGCTACTGCCATTTTTGGGACATTTCAGTGTGCTATGTACAGTTTATTCGCAAAGTGCAATTACTTTGAAATGTTATTGACTCTCTTGCCAAGTTCCTTTGCATCGTGAAATAATTTGAAATGTTTCTTAAAATGAGAATAAATTACTTTGGCAACATGAATTCAAAAGATGTTACTATGCCCGAGAGAGTTATTTTGCAGAGTATGCCCAACAGCATAGTTCCGGAAAGCCCATGAGCATAATTTCAGAAGCACAAAGCATAAGGGCAAAGTACAAGTACTGGCATAAATTTCTGGCATATGTGTATGTGCTTATTTGCAAAACTCCTTCACTGGTATGTGTTAATATGACAGATAGGTTTTGAAAGCCCTTACCACTTGTATTTGATCAGAATATTGCAGAGAACTGGAGAATATTTGAGTAAGTATGCTATTTTTATAGAAGCAGCTTATTCAGATAAAGATGCACACACCAAGGCACTCATTTTGTTAAACCTAGCTGGGTCAGAGACCATAGAAAGAGAGTGTTCATTTGTGTATGCACCTGCAGTATATGAGGGAGAAGGTGAAACTCATCATATTGTTGTACAGGCTGAATCAAGGGAAGACCCTGAGTGTTTGAAGTGCAAGTTCAGAGAAATATGTAACCCTCAGACAAATATTGCATTAGAGAGGCATTTGTTTTACACATGAGATCAGAAAACGGGAAACTTTTGCAGCTTATATAACTGACTTGAGAAACAAAGCTAAAACATTTCGGTTTGGTGACTTAAAAGATGAGTTAATAAAGGACAGGCTCATGTGTGGTATTAATAGTGCTGCTGTGAGAAAGATCTTGCTTTGTGATAGTAACTTAACATTAAGTAAAGCCATAAAGATTTGTCAAATCCATGAGGTGACAGAAAAACACACAAGTATGCTCGCAAGTGACAAGGGCATGGTTTCAACAAGCTCCAGAGTAAGTGTAGATAGTATGCAACACATGTCAAACAGAAATAAGCCTGCTAAGTACATGTGAGCCAAATCCCCTGCTGATTTACCAGGGAAACTACATAGCTTTCCAGCAAGTTCTAAGACTAGTTCAGTTAAAGGAGCATGCTCAGTGCAATACAAGTGTGAATCAGCAAAACCCAAGTCCAGTTTTATTGTTAACTGTCACAATTATGGTGCAACTCATGAGTCTAAAATAGAGAAATGCTTAGCTTTCCATCAGAAATGTCACAAGACTAAAAAATAGAATCATTTTCAAAGGTTTTGCAAATCAAGTAAACCTCACACAGCTGAAAAGAAAGGTCACACAAGAAAGCAAGTTGATCAAGTAGAAATGCAACAGTCGTTTTACTATGTGGTTGGTGTGTCAGTAGATGGTGAAAGGATTGATGCAGTGAATTTATTGGCAAAGAGTGAACCATTTTGTACTATCCGGATCAATGGTAAATCCACAAAGCTTAAAGTAGACACTGGTCCAAAGTGTAATGTTATATCAGCAGACACATTTGCTAAAGTGAGAGTTAATGAGAAACTTAATGTGACCAGTAGGGTGAAACTTGTTGCTTATGGAAATTCAAACCAAAGGTCCAATGATGCTTTCATGTTATTTGGCCAAGAACTGTTACATCTTTTTATTCTATGTGCTATGAAGACCTGTACAATCTTTATTGGGTCTCAAAGGTAGCTTGAGAATGAATCTGCTTTCTTTTACCAAAGAAGTTCATCACATAAGTGCATCTCCTAGTTCTAATTTTTCTGAAACTGTTTTCTCAAAGTATGCTGATGTCTTCGAGGACAAGTTGGGGAAAACTTCCAGTTGTGTATTCTATTTAGACCCAGAGGTCACTCCAGTAGTTAGACCAGCAAGAAGAGTTCCAGTAGCAATGCAGAACAAAGTTAAGGCTTAGTTGGATAAAATGGTGTAGTAAGGTGTGATTTGTCAAGTTACAGAACCAACTGAATAGGTATCATCAATGATAGCAACTCACAAAAAAGTCTCAGATGAAATCGGAATATGTATCGACCCAAGAGATTTGAACAAAGCATTGACTGTATCTTCCAATGCGCACAGTTGAAGAGGTCACAGCCCTAATACTGAATGCCACCGTTTTTCTGTTTTGGAGCAAAGAGTTCATTTTGGCAAGTGATGCTTGATCACAGATATTCATTCCTAACCACTTTTGGTACTCTGTTTGGCAGATACAGATTCCTTAGGATGCCATTTGGAATAAATTCTGCAATGGAGCAATTTTTTGCAGGTTATTCTTGTGCCATAATAGTAGATGATTTATTGGTTGAAGATAATGGTGAAGCATGACTGAAACCTAAAGAGAGTTCTAGACAAAGCATGTGAAGTAAACTTGAAGCTCAATCCTCCAAAGTGTAAATGCAGACTACCAGAAGTTATGTATGTAGGTCATTTGTTTACCAGTACTTGCTTGAGATGAGACCCGTCCAAGCAAGCAGCTATCCTTGAAATGTCAGCACCAGATAATGTGCAAGCTCTACAATGTTTTCTAAGCATGGTCAACTATTTAGGCAAGTTTATACCAGACTTCAGTGAGCTGACAGGATCTTTAAGAGAGCTAATGTGCAAAAATGTTGCATGGTCATGGTTAGAACATCAGCAGAAGGCATTTGAAGACCTTAAGCAAAAAACTCGTCACCCCACCTACATTAAGATACTATGATATGAATAAACCAGTCACTCTTTCCTGTGATGCTTCAAAATTTGGTTTAGGTACAGTTATACTTCAAGAAGGTAGACCAGTAGCCTATGCATCTAGAATACTTACCCAAACTGAGCTGCAGTATGCTCAAATTGAGATGGAACTTTTGGCAATAGTATTTGCATGTTCCAAGTTTCATGATTATATTTATGGTCGAGCTATTCAGATTAAAACTGACCATCAACCTCTAGTTACTATGCTAAAGAAGCCTATGCATTCTGCTCTAGTGAGATTACAAAGAATGATGCTCAGTTTGCAAAAGTACAACTTCAGAATGATCTGTATGAAAGGTAAACTACTCTAGCTGGCTGATGCCTTATCCAGATAGCCCAAAAAGAGAACGGAACAGCTTGACGCAGAAACTTTTGACTTTGACGTGATGGCAGTGCACAATTTTTCTACCACTAGGGTTGATGAGTTATGAGATCACACTAAGAATGATCCAATTTTCCAAAAGCTCAATCACTACATTAATGTTGGATGGCCGTCAAAGCAATCAACTGTACCACCTGATATGGAAACATATTTTCCCTACAGAGATGAAATGTTGATGGAAGATAGCATTATTTTCAAAGATCCTAAAGATATTGTTTCAGCTTCCTTACAACAAGAATATGTTCAGATTTTGTATTGTGGACACCCAGGGTCTGCGTCCACTAAGAGAAGAGAGAGAGAGAATTAGTGTTTTGACCTTTATTACTGAAAGGCATTGATAAAGTACTTTCTTCTTGTTAAGTATGCAATAGTACTAGGCTGCACCTGCAAAGAGGACCACTTCAGCTATATCAATTTCCTGAACTACCTTGGTTGACAGTAGCCACTGACATTTTTGATTGGAACAGTCAACAATACTTGGTATTGGTAGACTCTTATTCAAACTGGTTTGAGGCTGATTTACTACCTAACTTCTACAGCTGCTATTACTAAGCTGAAACATCATTTCTCAGTCTGTGGTAGTCGACACAAAGTTATTTCTGACAATGGTACTCAATTTACTAGTCAGTTGTTTCAGAAATTTGCAAGACAATGGGACTTTGTGCATGTTATTAGCAGCCCTGAATATCCACAGTCAAATGGTCTAGCTGAACATGCAGTGCAGAGTAAAAAGTTATTACTTGAAAGCTCAAAGCGTGACAATACCGATGCCTTTTTGAACTTAATCTCAGAGACATACTCCGTGATCATATTCTTGGCTCACCTGCTCAAGGACTTTTTTCAAGGCAAACCAGAACGATGCTACCTATTAGTTTCAATTTATTGAAGCCTAAAGTCAAGAACACCATTTAAGAAGCATTCAATCCAAAAGTCCAGCTATGATAAATCGAGCAGATTTCTTCTTCCATTGAGGGAAGGAGAGACAGTGAGAATAAAAATGACCTGATTGGTCAGGTTATTTAAATTTGTGCCAAGCCAAGATCCTACCTTGTAGAATCTGAAGGTATGGAGTACAGGAGAAATAATAGACATCTACTACTTGTATCAGAATCATCATCACAACATCATTCTAGTGACACAGACTCTAAATCTCAGAACAAACCAAATGTTGTTTCCATTCCAGAGTGTGTTCCTACCTCTGATTTCATTCCTAAAGATGTTCTAGATAATTCCAGACTTGAACATTGTACAGAGGCAGTTTCAGTTACTAAATCTAATTCTCAATTTTATGCTACATGTTATGGATGAGTGTCCAGGTCCAGTGTGAAATATGCAGCAACTTGAACTCAATTATGTATATATGTGAATTTTATTCTATACAAATGCATGAGAGAAAACTGTCTGTGATATCTCCATGCTAAATTGTTTCATAACATTGCATGCTATATTTTCAAGAGGGGAGGATGTAGACCAGAATGCATGTGCTGTGTACTATCACTTTAAGAAACATCTTAGAGACACAACGTGCATATATAAATAGCAAGCACATGCCATTACTAGTCCCATTGCGAGAGTGCAGCCAGAGAATAAGCATGTATGATTCCTACAGTTAGTTTGTATACAAGTTACTTAAGTTAAAATCAGTTAACCTTTATCATGATGTGTTTGTATAAAATAAAGCTGCTTAAACAGAACCCACAAAGATTCTTCTATTGTCTCCAGGGTAGGAGAGCGACACCCAGCCTGCTCAGCAGCTCTTTACAGACACCTCAGACTTAGGCTGAGGAGCAACTTTTGCTTCCAGGAAGGTACAGGGTCTTTGGTCCCCCTCTCAGCAGAGGGAGCACATCAACATCAGAGAGATGAGGGCTCTGATTCTGGCTTTGCCAGAACCACTCAGGATTCTTACAGACAATACCACGGTCCTTTGGTATATAAACAAGTGGGGGGGGTCCTACCTTCTTTGTTGACTAGCCATCAAAGCATGGGAATTGGCTATCCAGTACAAAGTGACACTGCATGCTGTGTATCTCCCTTCTGCACAGAACTCAGTGGCAGATGCATTAAACAGATCCATGACCCAATTCCAGAAGTGGATGCTTCACAGGGATGTGTTTCTGGCTCTAGTTCACCGGTGGGGTACTCCAGAAATGGGCCTCTTTGCCTCCCTTCTGAACAGACAACTTCCTCTTTTTTTGCACCAGGGTCTCTCACCCTAAGGCTTGGAAGGTGGACACTCTCTCTTTGTCATGGGAGGGGATGTATCTTTATGCATTCCCCCCTTCTTTTAATTCAAAATTTCTGCTGAAAATTCTGCAGGAAAAAACAAAAATCTTGCTAGTGACCCCCTTTTGGCCAAGAAAGCATTGGTTCCTTCTTTTTCTGCATCACTACAAGTTACTTCACTGGTTGGGCGTACTCACTCAGGACAAAAAATCCTTGATTCATCCACATCTCTCAACTCTGCAGTTGACTTTGTGGGTGATCAATATTTGATTCCTTTCAGGCATATTTTTTCTAAGGACGTGCTTAAGGTTTTGCAGGAGGCCGGGAAACCCAATACTAAGAAATCTTATATTTCCAAGTGGAAAAGATTGCCTATCTGTTGCCATAAAAAAAAAGAGGACCCCCCCCCCTCTCTGCGGGAATTCCTTTAGTGCTTTCTTACCTGTGTGGAGTTGCTTAACAGTGGTCTTTCTTATTCCTCAGTCAACATCCACTGCTCTGCTCCATCTGCTTGCTTGTCATTGACTCCCCCCTTAGCTTCCAGGTTAGAAGTTAAGCTTTTCTTTAAAGGTGTACTACACATGAAACCCCCCAGGAAACCAGTTCCTCCTCCTTGGGATCTTAACTGTGTTTTAGAGAAGCTTACTCAGGCCCCTTCTGAGCCAGTGGTCTCTGCTTCTCTGAAGCTTTTCACATGGAAAACAGTATTTCTAGTAGCTTTAACTTCTGCTAGAAGGGTCGCTGAGATTCAGGCATTGATGGGTTCATCCTCCTTTCTGGTTTTCCATAAGGATAGAGTATGTTGAATTAAGCCATTCTTCATGCCCAAAGTGGTGAATGAGTTGTCACTTAATCAATCCATTCAGTTCCCCACTTTCTTTCCCTCACCTCAAACTCCTAGTGAGAGGGTTCTGTATTCTTTTGGCATGCATAGACGTCTCAGATTTTATCTTGACAAAACAATATCTATCAGAAAGTCTGATAAACTCTATGAGTCCTTCCATTCCAGGGCTTTGGGTTTAACTGTTTCCAAACAAACTATCTCTTCCTGGATCTCCAAGACCATTGTGTTTTGCTATGACTTTCATGGGGAATCCTTATGTTCTGTTAAGGCCCATTCTGCCAGATCTGTTTCTTCAACTGGAGTTTTCTTCAAAGGTCTAGATGCTCATTCCATTTTGGAAGCTGCTACTTGTTCGTCTATTCATACTATTACAAAACATTACAAGTTAGACAATCTCTCCAGATCCAGGGCAGGATTTGCTACTGTGACTCTGCATGGATTTGTAGAAAACGCCTCTGCATAGTATTCCTCCATTCCTTCCTCCTCCCTGGGCTCCACTGAGCTTTTTCACTCTCCCATAAGTAAAGAATGCTGCAACATTGAATAGAAGGACATAGAATAGTTGTGTAAAATCTTACCATAACCATAGATGTCCTTCTCTTCTATGTTGCAGTATTCCTTCCCTCCCTCCATCTCCCTACTATTTGTTCTTTCCTAGGATTACTACTTGTGATGTGGTCTTGCATTACTTTCCGCATGGGGCTACCTTATTCTGATGATGGTACGTGCAGACATCCCTTTTATGGCTGATGTTCTCAGTGACTTCATGTGATGTCCCATGTACTGGCAGTGGCAATAAACTTTTGTATACAGGCCAGACCTTGGGTCGACTGGTGGAATACAACCTATATGTAAAGAATACTGCAACATAGAAGAGAATGACATCTATGGTTATGGTAAGATTTTACACAACTATTATTTTCCCAGGCATTGTAGAAAATGGATGGCTTCCTATTGGTTACCACTGAATTGTTGGCTGTCTGTCTTGACGTGACCTCTTGCTGTTTAAATTCTGGACTGACCCACCACCCACTCATATTTTATGCTGAGATGCAATCTGCAATATGCCACTCAGTCGAGTGCAAGATGTAGCAAATTAATCTAAATCTTCCCGATTTTCATTTATTTACTGGATTTATTCTACTTCTCTTGGATATTCCTGTATAGCTGCCCATACAAGCTGCCATAACATCAAGTACACCCTTGGTAAGTTTGCTTCCTGAAACAGGGCAAGGTTGTCTCCTCCTGCTTCTTCACATTTTATGTAAAAGTGCTCTTTAACTGAAAGTTGTGCTTAATTTAAGCTGCTTGTCTTGTATGCACTTGTTTGTTAGCCATTTTTTGTTGACTAGTCCGCCTCCGATAACTTTCTGTTTTCTGCTGTATAGTATGTTTGGCCAGCAGTTGTTCTGATGCAGACATTGCTGACTAGTTAAATTGCTGCCTTTGTTTGTGAAGTGCTCCTTGATAATGATCTTTTTTTTTAATTGCACCTTTAGCCTGATTAGCATTATTGTTTTGGACATCACTTTTTATCAACATCTGCTTTATCTTGTACTGTTTTGCTGAGCTCATACCTACTATAGTTCAGCCTTCCATAGTTGTATATACATGTTACAGTATTGTAATCCCACACTAGAAAAGGTAGCTACTCTCATCAGATATTTTTACCCACCAGAATAACCTCAGCTGCTGTCTATATTATCACCCTTTGAATAACTTATAAAGTAGATCTCTACCATGATGTGTTCCAGCACCCATTAGCCTGTAAATACTAGGAATTTTGAAGCACTGTACCACATGACTCACATTTACTTATAACCCCCAGCTTCTATTACTTACAGATTCTATCCATGCAAAATGCAATTATGTATTTAAATTGGAGATACATCTCTCCTTACCACCTAATGTTACACCTATGTATGCTGATGTGATTAAAATAATCTTTGTCTAAACTTTCCAGGCACACATCTAGCAAACCTCAACCATCTAGAAACAATTTTACAACTGTAGCTACACCTATCGCTACTTTTAAAATGAAATAATCTATAATAAAAGCCTTTAGCTCCTAAAGTCCTCTGGACCTACACCATATCTCGTTAAGGTCCTACTTGTTGATGATTCTATTGTCAGACATTCATATATAGAAAAAACACCAACCACCACCTCTCCAAAAAAATGCAACAAATAGAAAATGAGCTAGATATTTTACACAAAGCTTCCTTACATAACACAGTATTATAAAATACATTTTTAACAAATTTTATATCACAACGTACTTACAAAGTTAAATTATTATCAATATCCATGCCTCTTGGTTGAAGTGTTTTATAATTAATTATCATTTTACATTCAAGCTTATTTAATTCAGTTTTAAAATTTCCTCCATTGGCCATAAAATATGTACTTGCCACTTTAAGCAAAATTTTCCATGCTCTTGGGTTAATGATGTTAATTGCATCAGTTTAGCTTAATTGTAGATGGATGAGTGTAAAAAATGGGGTTGTGTTTAGATGGAAGTATTCCTTGATGGCCAAAGGCCGAGGTACCAAAATAAAATATTTTCTGAAATTTTTTTTCACCCTGGTGTTGCGCTTTTCCTGAATCTGGCTCATTTTGTATTTGAGACATTCATATATACTCTGCCCCCAGTAGGCTGGGCAAGCTCATTTTAACATTAGGTTGCCTCTCTGGTGATGGAGCTTGAGATGCCATTAGTGCTTCTAGTTTTCTTTATCTCCCCAGTTATGAATGTGACCTCATGGTTGCCCAAGTGGGAATGAAAGATGAATGATCTCAGACATTTCGCCCTAAGGGAGATGCAGGTAGCAACAGCTATTTTCTACACTCATGCCTGTGAGGAAAGTAAAACCCTAGTACTGACCACTATTTTGCCTTTGCCAAAATATTGCTTAAATTCAAAGACAAATTAACTAACTTTATTGATTGGATACCAAACTGCCATCATATGACAACTTGGGATGAGATTGTCAAGAGTCTCTCAAATGTTTCAGGGTTGGCCTGCACCTCTTGTTCTATGGCTTCTGCACACTGGTTAAAACATTAGCTACCCACATAGTGCCTTTTAATACAAAATACAACTTATGGACAGCTACACCTTGCAGACTCCATTTCAAGCAAAATCATGGCAGTTCTGCTTAAATCTAAGAGTTTCAACAAAATGTCCAACTTTAAGACCATCTTTATTCTCAAAGACATTAATATTTTGTAGTTATGGAAACTGTGCTGTAGTGCAGTGATTGCACTCCCTTATCAGCACCTATAATGAATTCAGACCTGTCATAAATTGTGGGGAGTTATCTGTCCTTGTTCATAACCCATCATCTCAAATCAAATCCGGCATAATGCTAATCTGAAATTTACTGAAGTCCTAGTGACACTCAATAAAATCAACTATCAAATTCCTGACAATTAATACTATGTCACCCATAGAACACCTGGAAAACTTATGAAATACTGAAAAGTTTAACCATTAAACCAAATATGCTTCTTATGAAAGATATCTTATGAAAGCATTTGTACAATGCTTTCTTGGAGCTTTTCTCCCTGGGCCTCCACTGAAAACGGGTCATGTTGGCCCAGTGGATTTCCCCGGTAACCAAACTGGAAATAAATAATAAAATAAAGAATAAATAAATATTAACCACTCTTCCATCAGCTGCTTGACATATATATGCTCAGAGATTTCTTGATTGTATAAATTCAGATTCCTTAAACCATTCCCCTGTTTCACCAGAGCTATAAGGCCTTATTGATGTTATTCTTACAAAAACATCCCCAGCCTGTATGATCCTGCATATCAACTCCTCCCAGATTAAGTTCAACCATCTAGTGGTCACCTTCACCCTTACAACATATTTTGTAATCCCTAAGAATCCTACTGAATTATAGATTTCTCCAAAACAACTTATTTACTATTTACTGATCTTGTTAATAATCAATGGCACAATTCCTTAGATAGCTTCATTGAAGAGTGTGTTCCCATCCACCATAAGCAGAGTGGTATCAAAAATAAACCCATAAGGCGGGACGTGATTTGAGTTTTCCGTATGAAGGCAACATAATCCAGAAGCTCTTTTGTTAGGACTTAACTCTCGAAAAAAAATGTAAAATTTGTTTGGATTCAAATGTTTTTCAACTATATAAAAGAGAAAAATTAGACTCAGAAGATCAAGAAATTTTCTCAGGATAAATTTGTCATCCTTTTTTAAAAAGCTAGCAGCTGAGTACAGAAAATCTTTAGCCAGTTAGCAGCATCAAATAAATTATGTAAACCAGAGCTAATGGACCATAAAAATAACAGGGGAAATGTTGAAAGAAACTGAAATTGACAAACTGTATGAAGGCATTATTAAACAGAATAATAAATGTGACCAAATAGATCATTGTAAGAGTAGATCTACAATGCAGAAAATAATAGTTTTTGGGATACTTAGATAAAAATGAGATAAAAATTTGCCTTTCATAAAAAACATTCAAGATATATTACATTTGCAAAATGATAATAATGCAATTTAAAAAAATCATTGGGTGTTAAGAAAGTAATTAAAAAAAAAAGAAAGTGGTCATACAGATTACAATTGTGTTGCGTTTTTACAAAACTAGAGAATAGTTGGTAAATTGAAGCAGGATAAACAGAGAGAGATATGGCAGAAAAAAATCTTCCATCTGATGACTTCTCAAAATAAATAATTTGTGCAGGACAGCAACATTATCTACAAAGTACTTATTTATATAAATGCAAAATATTAACCTCAATTTTATGTCCTACTATTTTAAATGAAACATGGTCAGATCAGAGATTTTCTTTGAAGACGATACAACATGCTAAATGCTTTATAAGAAATTGGCTTCAAAGTAATAATGTGTCAGAGTCAGGTGTTAAGAAGCTGGAAACTTACAAGGAGAGAAAGTCAAGAAAACATTGAAAATGCTCAGATTCTTCTTGCTGTCAACTTCTTACAAAAAGAATAAAACAGGACTATAAGCAAAACAAAGTTCACAACAGAAAGAAAGTAAGCTCTCCTGAACCATCTAAGGCAAAATTCAAGACATTAATGGAGGAAAAAGATTGTCAGCTTCAAGAGACAGCCTGGAGAAATGGTATAAAAGAGATATGACTAAATGGATGTTGTCACTCTCCAAACATTTGTAGAAATCAGAAATCCTCATGGCATGATTATTTTAAAAAGATTTTGAGGAGTATTTTTGGACAGCAGGTGGGTTATAACAATGTGATACTGCTTATGAGGAAACAAGGAAATGAAATAACAGATGGTTAAGAAAGAATAAAGACTACAAATACCGGAAATATTTTTTAATAACCATAAGACATTTTCACTTCAGATATGACTGAAACACGATTGATTTTGAGCATAATATAATGATTTTTTTCAGAATTATACACACACCCCACTAGCCACCCAACAATGTGAACATTTGCTCAAGATGATGGTCACTGTTGATCTGACACCCCAAAATGGCAAAAAGGGGTTGTGGATAGATAAACTATACACACACACACACACACACACACACACACACACACACACACACACACACACACACACACACACACACACACACACACACACACACACACACGTTATTCTAGATGGCTTGATTTTTATGTCTTCACTCCTTTGAGAGATGGTGGTATATTTAATAGGTAGTTATTCTTTCTTTCTTTTAAAATTTTATAAGAAGGATTGTCTAATATTACTCGCCAAATTTTCTGAACATTGCTGGTGAAATGAATACTATAAACGTAAATGGTTTTAAGGTTACTTGTAAAGCTGCTGTAAGGTCTGATAATATTTTTTCTGACTCATTTATTAATACTTTCAATTTCTTCAAAACATATTGTTAATATTCTAAATCAACAGCTTGAGGCATTTTCTGCAGAGATTTGAAGTTCATTTGAACAAAACTTTGAGCATGAAGCTACATTTGGTTACAGCTGTGTAAAACTGAAAGTAAAACCTGGCATCACATTACTGTGATGTGACACACTTTCCCAAGGCACTAAGAAGTCTATAAATGAGATTATTTTTTATGTTAAGCACTTTATTACTTATAAGCATGTCAAGACTCTTAGAGAAATGTCAAGTAGCTATTAAAATAAACCTAAGTGCTAAACACTAATTTTCATTTTACAGTATACTGAAAAGAGAATCCTTTATTTAAGGAGAAAGGACACACATTTTGTATTATTTAGCAGGATAGCATTTCTTAAATTGCTAAAACAGATGCTGTTTTCATGTATGATTTTGTTTATGAGAAAACGTTCTTGATGTATAACTTGCTGTTTATAACATTGAATGTTTAAACACTGTTACAGATACAATTTGGAATTAATGATGTTACACACATACAAAGTTGCATTGCACTTTTATAAATCTTGCAGTCCTTTTTCTGATAAGTGGGTACACTTTATTCAGTTTGGAGTATTGATCTTACTTGATTAACAAATGGAGAAGAGAAGTCTTACTTTAGATTAATTTTTTATATTATTTTATTTTTATATTATTTAGCAAAAGAGTATGTCTTCAACGTAAGAGCAGAATCTTAATTTTTCATATATTATATACATATAAAACACTATTCATGTATTACCTGATGCTTATAATACTGAAGATTTAAAACACATTACTGTATGAATTTAGTCCTGGATTAAAATATATATTTTTATATAAATGTACAATATAGCTGTCCATTGCATTTTTTTCTGATAAGGGGTATACCTTATTCTGCTTAGAGTGCTAATTTTATACTGTTATCAAATGAACTACAACTTTAAATATTTCTTATATTATTTAGCAAGGCAGCATTTCTTGATGGGATAGTGCTCTTTCAAGAATTACAAATACATGAGAAAACACTGATGCATGATTTATTGCTTATAATACTGCATGTTAAAAAATACTGATACAGTTTAGTACTGTTTCTGTGATAAGAATTTTTAATTGCAGTTATATAATTCTAATAGTGATGTCTATTGTAGCCACTTGATAAGTATGCCATACTCTGTTTGGTATCTTTACATAATTAGCAAATCGTGAAGTGCACTATATTTTGTGGATATAAAAGGTTATGCTCATATAATTTACCTGTATGTGGCAGAATGCTAATATTTTAAACTGTAGTACTGTTTATTGTTCTGATTTTTTTTTCGGGGGGGGGGGGTATGTAACCTAGTTCAACTAGACTACAGATGAGAAAATGTCTGAGCACAGACCTTGTGCCCCAAAAGAGAAATGCTTTAAAAGAATAGCATGTCCAGCTCAAGTTGTGAAGGGGGAACATTAGTGAGAAATCTTTCATGCAATACACAATATGAAAAAAAAAAACGTTTCATTTCTTTGAGAATATAGGACATTTAAATCCTATTAAAAGGAAATGAATTTTACCAAGCTAAATGGAGAACATGGTCACATTATTTTTATTACAACAGGCAAAACTAAAAGAGCGTGATAAAGTTAAGCTGATGAAAGACAACTTTCAAAAATATTAAATCAATATAGTTGGAGAAAGAATAAGAGGACAGCTACTTCATTTAGAAAGAATTTAGGTGTAGTCAGAGATAAAATTGTCTGTAGTAACAGGGGAGACAGATTATATATTATGGCAAGAAAAATGCTTTTACTTGAAAACTGGAAATGCATGTGCCAAACACAAATGACTCTGGATTGCTCAGGATTTTTTTTTCACTGAATGGAGCATGACTTGAAACTAAACAAAACATGTAAATCAGATAACCAATGAGGACTTCAACTTAACAGGAAGCCTACTAAACAAGAAAATCATAAACAAGTTGTAGAAGTACTCCAAGAAAAGAAGTTAAACAGGAATGTGTAGATACATAAGGAGAGAGAGAAATAATCAGATCAATCAGTTTAAATTTACAACACACATCACCACAAAGGCTAGTAGATCAGATAAATTATTGACAAAAATGGTTTAAGGGACATGGTCATTGACACATAAATAGAGGACAGGGCCATGTTCAGATCATGATATTGCTTATTTTAGTGATGGGCAGTAACTAGTCAATTAAAAAAATAAGTCAAGCTCAATACAAATAGAAAAATGAAAACATTATTTTGAGATTATTTCAAGCAAACTACAGAAAGTATATCAAATACATTGAAAATATTGGTCTGATTTTGTGGAATGATATAATACTAGCAAAAATAATGGCTAATACAGTTAATACAAGAAGGTCAAAAGAAAACAAAATAGCTACAACTTGAATTACAAAAGAAAAAAAGTTAGATGACACTATACACTAAGGTGACAAAATATTATAAAAAAGCAAACACATTATTTCAGATATATAATCTGATGTTAACAGAAATGGATGCAATTAATGTTGCTATATATGATTACTGGATGCAGGGAGAAAAACAAATGTTTAGTAAGGACAGATAAGGAAAATAAAATTGAACCAATATCATATCTTAGTTCTGCAAGTGATGAAATATTAATCTCGGGAACAAGAAACTAAGCAAGAATTTATACATTTTCTTACAATGCTTACAACTGTTCAGCAGTCCTGATTGTTTAAATAGTACTGGAATAGTTTAGACAGAATATGTTTCTCTCAGTAAGACATTAGATGTTTAGAGTCTGACATTGCCAGCAGAAGTTAAAAGAGCCAAAAATAAAATAAAATAAAATAAAATAAAATGGGTCTGGGTCCACATTGCCTTCTCATCAAATTCCATAAATATGGAGACCAACAACTATATGACTTTGGCTAAACTATTTAATATAATTAGAAACAAAAACATCAGTTCTAAATTCCATGAAGATTGTTATGGTAACAATCCTTACAAACGATAGACCAATACTTAATATCCAGCAATCTACAGGCCAAATATGTAATTAAATACAGACATCAAAATTATTGCAAAAATACTAGCTAACAGATTAAATATGATGTTACCTGAAACGAGTCAAAAAGGATAATTTGGATTTATATTCAAAAGAGAGAGTGGGGATAACTGGTGGCATGTTGATATTTTTTAATTGGAGTAAGAAACTTATGATATTGAAGTAGCCATTATTTTATCTAACATGAGAAAAACATCTGATACAGTCAACTGGGAGTTCATACTCAAAGATTCTTAAAAATACCAATTATGGTAACAATTTCCTGACTTGATTAAAAGTAATGTACAAGGATTAACAAACCTATTTATTACTTAATAGCAATGTGTCAGATAATATAAACATCAATAAGAGTAATAACCAAGGTTGTCTATCGCCATCTGCATTATTTATACTAGCTGTTACACTGCTTATCTAGACCTAGTCAAAGCTTTTGTCATAATCCCCCACTCGGGGATCATAGGTAAACTTACTGAGTTAGGTATAACCCCCAACATCATCAGATAGATAGCCAACTGGCTCACTGACAGTATGCATGTTGTCTGGTTAGGTGACTCCATGTCTGATAAGAAACCTGTTACTACAGGTATCCCACAGGGTTTAGTGTTGGGACCGCTACTGTTTGGTATATACTTTGCTGAAGTGAAGACCAATGTTGGGGGCTTCTGGCTCACCAAGTTTGCTGATGTCTGTAAGCTGGAAGCAATCACTTAATCCCCAAATGATGTTGACATCCTATAAACAGGCCTAAAAATGACAAATGACTGGTTCCAAAACCATGGTTTGAGACTAAATGATAAAAAATGCCTAATCATACCCTTTGGTAAATCAAATATTCCTGCAAATCATAATATTGATAGCACACCCATAAAAGTAAACCCAGTTGTGAGGGAACAATGAAAAGGGATATACAGTAAACTAAACATTGCTACAGTAGTGAGGAAATCCTTCTGTGTGGCTCAACTTATAAGTAAAGGCATGGCATCAAGATCAAAGGAAGTCATAGTGTCTTTGTACTCTGCCCTCATCAGGCTCATAATCAAGTATGATGCTTCCTTCTGCATGTACCTAACCAGACACTTACACCAACTGGAGTGTCCCCAGAGGGTTCATCACTAAAAAAATACAAAACATAAGACACATGTCTTATGCAGACTGACTAAAGTTGAGAGGGGACTTATGCCTGCCCTACAAGGCATTCTCTCATCCAACCTGGTGAAAAGGTTACATATTTGCAAGAAAAATTATACAAGAGTACTGCATTCCATGAACCAGAACCATATTTCTAACTCTAACAGAACTTGTTGGAGAATCAGATTTGTATCCCAAAGGCTACCACTTCTATGGAATAAACTTCCCATCTTCATAAAACAAAGCTTGTCCCTTACTCTCTTCAAAAAGAATTTGGATAAATGGATGGGAAAAAGGGGTTGTGAATGGATGGATGGAGAACTCTAAATTCATTCTTGGGGTACTGTCCATGTCCCTTATGGACATAGGCAGTCTGTAAAATGACTCAGGGCTCCAAAGACCCAATACCCTGATACTGTCCCATCCCATATCTGGGGAATCAAGATATAACATTGTCATATCCTGGGTATTACTGGTGAGGCTTGTAAAGGTTCTTGTGCCATTAGCCTAGTAATCACCTATGAACATATGTTAAAGATCTTACTTTAAAAATCAGGAAGCTAGAGATAGCTTTTCAAGAAGAAAAAAGTAGGGTACATTTTTTGATTATTTGTTGGTGACTGTAGACTGATTACAGACAAGGCAGACAAAGTCCTACCAAGAATGTTAAAGGTATTCTAGTCCTCTGCAGGCAGCTTAGGATTGACTTGTGATTAAAAAAGAGCTACCAGAGTAGGGAAAAGGAAGATGTTTCAGTTACAAATGTGAAATGCATAAGAAATCTGATCCAGTTTAAGATACAACTAAAAAAAGATAAAACTAAAAAAGAAAGAAAAGCAGATACAAAATAGAAAATCCCAGACACTATCACAAGAAAAAAATTAAAATCAGCACTATAGCAGAACAAGATCAGGAATTGTGTAAAACATTTCTAATTCAAACAAGAGGTGTATAGGGATGCTATAGCATGCAACATACTTAGTTCCCTTTGTTACTTGGATTAAACTTAAGCAAATACTATCACCCCATGGGGTCAAGACTGAGAAAACTATTTTTATATCAATGTTTTTGAGTTAAATTCAGTCACTAGCCTGAACTATTCAAGAGATATTTGAAAGTGGATAAGCTGGATGATAAAATGGATTCCATAAAAAGGATTGCGACAAACACAAAATAATAATAATAATAATCTTTAGGGAACTGGTAAACAACAAAATACTAAAATTACTGATGCAGAAAAAGCATCAAATGATTATGATGAAATACTGAGAGAAGAGTAATCAGAAACTGGATTTTTATTAAATTGAAACATCCAAATTCTGGAAAAGAATTGATGAACTTAAAAACAGAAAAAGAAGAAACAATCTGAGAATATATGGAGTACCACAAAAACCTGAGGGAGACAACGTGGTTAATTTCCTACTAGATAGATTCCAAAATTCTTAACTCTTCCTTTAATTTTCTCATATGACATTGAGAGAGCGCACAGACCCTTACCGCCAAACAAGAGTAAAATATCTCTACCAAGATCAATTACTGTTAAATTTATTTCTAATACTGACAAGGACCTCATTTTGAAAATGGCTCAGTCTAACCCACCCCCTAAAATTGGAGAAAATGTGATTAGGTTTGGTATTCCAATAATGTTTTCAGAAAGAAAAAACAATGTCTTTCACTTATAAAATAATTAAAAAGAAATAAAATACAAATGTATTTCCTTTTTCCAGCAAGACTCAGAATATTTCCTCAGGTTAGACCTAAGTTATTTAGTATCTTTGATAACTGTCTTTCTTATGTTTAGACAAACAAATGACATCTTTCTTGTGAGCCAATGGACTGGACTGGTATGATTTTAAAAAGACCTTCAAGGAAATATACAGGATTCAGTAGAAAAACTAAAGGACAAATGAAATAAATAAATAAATAATGATTAGATTATGCAAAATAACACTATACACTTATTGTACGCTTTTTTTTCAGTTGGTTACTTGTATTTTTGCAGACTTGGGTAAATTTTCCAGTATATAAACATTTTAGCCTGCTTATGTTTTTCTAAAAAATATTGGAATGCTCCTTCTAAAAAGAAAACACACAAGGTTTTATGTTCTAGTGTATAAAGATATATATTTATTTGTACCTGTGTAGGTACACGTGTGTGTGTGTGTGTGTGTGTGTGTGTGTGTGTGTGTGTGTGTGTGTGTGTGTGTGTGTGTGTGTGTGTGTGTGTGTGTGTGTAGATATATAGCTATATATGTGTATGTGTGTGTGTTTAGTGCTTTGTATAGTATTTCGGTTAATGTAGTTTTTCTTTATTATTATTTATGACCTCTCTTTAAATGTGGTTAAATGATTACTTGATTTATTCAGCTATTCACCTTGCACAACCTTACTTTCAAGCTTTCTGCCTGCCCAGCACTAGCCAATCTAGTGACACTTTATACACCAAATTGATCCCTACAATCAGAAGACAAAAATCTCTTAGCTATCTGAAAACCAGGTCACACTCTGTATTCATACTCTGTCTTTACAGTGTGGAACTCACAGTCTCTAGCTACCAGGTCTATGCCTGGCCTAACCCATTTGAAAGCCTCTTTAAAAAATCATCTCAAAATTACATGGCTCTGCTCCTGCATAAAGCCTGCCTAATGCTCAGCTCTTCATCTTCGTCCACACAAGCCTCATCCACCTCTTCTGTCACATTTCACTTCCTCACAGTCTGCAAGAGCCTAAGGCTCGCCTAACTCCTTTTCTGTTTCTATACCATATACTTAAACTACTGCTCAGGCTGTAATACCTCTACTCTTAACTCTCTCACTATCTTTCTGCGTCACTAACTTTCTGGCTATTATTTTCCTAATTGAAACCAACTTTCAATTTTTTCATGTAGTATAACAGTCAGTGTCATACATGGCACTACTTACATACTATTTTTGTAAACTATCTACTCATAGGCTATGTATATGGTTGAGAGAGACGATAACTGTCTATAATGTTTTAACTTTATAGAATTACCTAGATGTGTAGTCTATCTTGTAACAGTTTATGTTCTTTCAACTTATTTTTGTATAGTATTTATCATGTCATTGGATTATACTGTAGTTGTATCGTACTGTATGTGGAGCTTTTCTCCCCAGGTCTCTGCTGAAAACTAGTTTTGTAGATCCAGCCCACCCAGGTAAACAAATGTCAAATAAATAAAATAAATAATTACTTTAACATCTGGTTTTCATATCTGATGTTACTTCTCATGCTCTCCCCCCCACCACATACCGGTATTACTGTGCTACATTCCATGCGACTGCATCTTGGTTACTAGACCTTGCATGTACAGTACCCACTGCTGTCTACATGTCCCTTGTTGCAGGGTAAACTGCAATTTTATTTTATTTATTTTTGTGTATTTTTATATATTTAATTCTTTACTACTACATGGATTTTTTTGTATTCTTCTTTGGTTTATATTCAGAAATGACTGATAAACAGTAGTGTAAACAAGGTTATAAAGAGCAGTAATTTAGAGTAAAGGTAGACCTTTTTTTTCTTCCTTACTGGCATATTGCACATCCTGCTGTGTTATTAGGTAGCACTTGGAAGTGCTTGGCTCTAGTCGTGTTAAATGAGTGAGAGATCAATAACAGACTGTGATTGTGTATCCTTGGAAGGAATGCATTGGCTTAGTCATCAGACATGTAAATGGACTTAGGTGGACTTGTTATGGAATTTAGTAATATGTGCTATTGCCTGCATTTTAGTATGGTTTGTAAACAGTAATGTTTTCTAAGTTTTAATGAAAACTGTAGTAGTCATTTGAAGAGATATTTGGTTGGTAGTACAGTGAGCTGATATTGACTACATTTTGTGATCTTAAATTTTGATCCTTTCTCTTTTCTCATACTGCATATTTCTGAATGCAGCTTTATTCTGAGTAGAGGGCAATTGCTGCAATGTATGTATTGTCAAGAAGCAAGAATATCCAGGTTTGCATGCTGCTGTAACTACAGCTATCCACACTTTTGTATATCTGAGACAACTATGACCATGGCTTGAGTGTGTTTTTGCTTGCATGAGAGAAAATATTTGAAATATTATCACAGTAATGTTTACATCTGTATTTAAGTAAGATAGTCATGGAGTATAATCTTGCTGCAGCGGTAGCGTTGTCGCCTCACAGCAAGAGGTTCTCCTGTTCGATTCTCGGCTGGAGTGCCTTCTGTGTGGAGTCTGCATGTCCTCCCTGTGGTCGAGTGCCGTTCGAAAGACATGCGTGAATGGGTGTGCCTTTGTTGAAGACTGGGTATCAGTGTGGCACCTCAGCACCATAAAAATCAACTGCCAATCATTAGCGGACCGGAGTTCCACTGTGGCGACCCCTTACCGGGAAAAGCCGAAAGAAGTCATGGAGTATAATCTTTCATGGAGATGTCGTATTTTGTGTCATGTCCTTCTGCAAGTGCTCTGGAATGGTTCTTTTGTAGCCAGCCTGAGACTGTGTTGAAAGAAATAATCTGGAACATAGACTGACTTAAGAGGGGAAAACAAAGAAAAAAAATTAATAAGGCATGCAAACAGACTGTTAAAATAAAAGGACTCATAAAATTTTAAAGAAAATGTTTACACCTCAAAAAAACAAATGTTTTACATTTACTTTAATTGCTCTCAGTATAGTGCACTGCATCAGATGGATGTCTGTGCTATTTATTTATTTTTTGAAACAATATAGCAGACTACTTGTGAAAATATATTTTTAATAATATTGTAGAAGCTTAATTTGTTGCTGTTTTGGCCTGATGCTGTGCTTTCTTTCCACTTCAGCAAAGGCATGGTTTTGGCTAGACGCTTGTGTATGTATTTATGTGGCCATAACTATAACTGTTGCTCATCCTTCTCTGACACATAAGACAAGTAGGTGGGGGGGTTTGTTTAGATGCTTTAATACATAGAAACACATCAGGATGGAAAGCAGCATCATAAAGTATGAACCAATGAGTTAACAGACAGACCTTACATACATGCTTACATCTCAACAGCTTACTACAAAATGGCAGTCTAGCTTGCACGTGCTCAGTATTTATACATTGTGCAAGCCCTTGGCTAGCTTTTTAAAGGAAGATACAGACATATTGATCTACATCCTCTCTCTCTTAAAAAGATTGCCCTTTGTAAAAACAATATCAAAATCAGACATGCATTACTATAGTCATTAGAAACAAAACACAATGTTCATGTCTAAGTTGCTTCATATCTGACAGGGTTTAGAGATGCAACCATATCTTGTAACATAACAGTTGGGACCAAATTTAGCAACAGGGACAGTCAGTGGTGCACAACTCGTATAAAGAGCTTCTGGATTTGTCACATGAAGGAGAATGTCCTCTGGAACGTCCTCTAGAATTGGAACACTGGACAACTCACTCTGAGATAGAGTGTCTTTCTCACAGGCTATGAGCTGTGGTATAGTCTCAGGCATGGGTCTCAAATGTTTCCGATTCCACCTAAAAGCTGTTCCTTGTGATTCCACAATATATGATCTCAGCTCTGGACCAATATTCTTCATGACACCAATCTGATCATAACCTTTGGATGTTTGCATCCTTACCACTTCTCCTTGTAATGAATTGAGCAGTTTGCTGGTTTTATCGTAGTAGGACTTCTGGGTTAGGTGTTTTTTCAACAGATTGGCTTTCACTGACCTGTTGTTCTTGACACATGGAACCAACAATTGACTACTGACTGGTAATTTGGTTTTAGTTTGTCTCGACAGAAGTCTCTGAGCAGGTGAACCAAGATGTTTATCATGAGGAACATTTCTGAGATTCAAGAGATACAGAAAAGCTTCACTATTATCTCATATTGACTTCTCTAGTAACTGTTTTGCACTTTGAACTGCATGTTCTGCCAAACCATTTGATTGCAGGTACTCTGGGCTATTTGTGACACGAGTAAAGTCTCATTCTTCAGCAAATATTTTGAATTGTTGTCTTATAACCTGCGTGCCATTGTCAGAAATAACTTTTGTAAAGACTCGTACATGGTAGTCCGGGAATCTGGTTTAGCTGAAGTGGTTCCTTCTATTGATGTAACTTAGTACTATTACAGACAGAACAAGATTAAAGTGCTCTCTCAATGTCTTGTGACACAGAAGGCCAAAATACTAGTCCTCTCACCCTTCTTTTTGTAGAATCGACTCCTGGGTGACTACAGTGCAAAACAGTAATGTATTCTTGTTGCAAGAACCTTGGAACAATTACTTTTGGACCTTTCACAATGATACCTTTGTCAGACAAAATCTCATCTCTACATGGAAAATAAAGTTGCACTTCTTGAGGTTATCTAGATTGCTTTTACAGCCATCCTTGATTGATAAAGTGGTTGAGCCTCTGTAAAACTGGATCTGTGACTGTGTAATCTCTCAGCTCATCAAGACATGTGGAAGAAATATTTCTCACTACCATGACTTCAAAGTCAAGGTTCTCATTTTCATGCTGTTTTGTGGTGTTTCTGGGTGATCTGGATAATGTATCAGCAAGATAAAGAAGTCTGCCTTTCTTGTAGACAAGATTGAAATTATACTCTTGCAGTCTCAGCATCATGCATTGCAGTTGGGCTGAAGCTCAGTACTTTCTCAAAATAGTGACTAGGGGTCAGTGGTCTGTTTCAATCTGGATAGGTTGACCATAAGCATAATCATGGAACACAATTGCCAAAAGCTCTTTCTCTATCTGGGCATACTGCATCTCAGTTTGAGTAAGAGTTATTGATGCATAGGCAACAGGTTGATCCTCTTCTAGAATGACTGCACCGAACCCAAATTTCAAAACATCACAGGAAAGTTTAACTGGTTTGTAAACATCATAGTATCTGACAGTTTGTGGACTAGCAATTCTCTGTTTCAGGACTTCAAATGCTCTTTGGTGTTGCTCTAACCAAGACCAGGATACATCTTTGTGTGTCAGCTCTATGAGTGGGGCTGAAAGTTTGCTCATCTGGAATGAAGTTGCCTAGGTAGTTGACCATGCCAAGAAAACATTGCAGGGCTTGAACATTGTCTGGTGCTGGCATATCAAGAATGGCTGCTTGCTTTGAAGAGTCTGGTCGTAAGCCTGTACTACTAAATAAATGACCAACATAAGTAACTTCTCGCAGCCTGAACTTGCATTTGTGTGGATTCAGCTTAAGATTCATTTGATGTGCTCTTTCTACAATTTTTCTGAGGTTTCTGTCATGCTCTGCTTCATCACCACCTCCTACCAGTATGTCTACTATAATATCACAAGGATACCCCGAAAAAATTTGCTCCATTGTTCGTTGAATGACTTCACTTGCAAAATTTATCCCAAATGGCATTCTCAAAAATCTGTACCTCCCAAAGAGAGTACTGAACAATGATGATTTTTTTTGTCAAGCCAAAATGAACTCTCTGCATCTAAAACAGAAAACATAGTGGCATTTGGCATCAAGGCTGCGACTTCTTCGACTGTGCACATTGGGTGATGAGGTCTTTTTAGTGCTGTGTTCAAATCTCATGGATCAATGCATGGTCTGATGTCATCTTTAACTATTTGTTTGTTAGTTTATTTGCAGTTTGTTAACTGGGAAAGTCCATTGGGCCAGTATGAGCCTTTTTCAATGGAGGCCCAGGGTGAAAAGCTCCATGTACATACATACAGAAACAATGCCAGCATAAATCTCCATCATCTGAGCTTTTCTTATAAGCTACCACTATGGAAGATACTCATTCAGTTGGAGTTGTAACTGGACAAATCACAACTTGACTCTGTCCTGCATGGCTATTGGAACTTTTCATGCTGGCCTGATAACTGGACTGACATCTGACTCTAACTTCATGAAGTACACAATTGGAAGTTTGCCTAGTTTGTCTTCGAAAAGATCAGCATAGGTGGAAAAAATGTATTGGGAAAAATTAGTGGTCTTGCAAGTTAACATGTTGGACTTCCTTATTAAATGAAAGCAGTCCCATTTTCAAACTGTCTCTGAGCCCTAATAATGACTGGACGGGCCTCTTGACCACATAAAATAAGTCATAGTTTCTTCCAGCAGAGTAACATGAAAGCACTACTGAGCCCTCAGTTTGAATTTCTTCACCTTCACAAGCAACAAGCTTTGCATACCTTGCCAAATCAAGCCTTTCACCATGACTTACTCTTGTAAATGTTTCTGCTGACATAACATTGCAGTTGGAACCTATATCAACTTTGAGCTCTGTGGGTTTGCCATTTCTCCGAATGGTGCAAAATACTTCCTTCTTTGCCCTTAAATGTACTGCATTGACTGTTTCATGAAGCACTTACACACCATCAACATAAAGAGAAGAACTGTCACTAACTGATCAACTTGTTTCTTAAAATGTTCCATTTTAGTAAAAGAATGTGGGCCTTTTGAGTTACAAAATCTTTTGAAATTATTCTATTTATTGCATTTGTGGCAGTGCTGACCAAAAGCTAAACATTTTTCCCTTTTAGATTAATAACTTCCACCACAGTTATGACAGTTGGCAATGAAACTAGTCCATGCTTTGAGTGTGCTGACTCACTCTTATGCTTCACTGAGACTGTGTGAACTCTGGAAGTTGCTAGAAAGTTCTGGAGTTTTCCGATGAGTGCTCCAGAGGCTACAGTTACTGCCATCAGCTTGGCCCTGCTTCTTTTAACCATGTGCTGCATACTATTGACATGAGCATTGTCACTATGCCTTCCAGAGCTGTTCTCATTCATAATTATATGTGTGTTTTTCTGTGAGCTCGTACATCTGACAAATCTCAATGGCCTTATTCAAAGTTAAATCACTGTCATGAAGCAAAATCTTTTTCATGGCATCAACTTTTATACCACACACAAGTCTATCCTTTATCATCTCATTCCTTAAATCACCAAATCTGCATGTTTTAGCCCTGTTTCTCAGGTCAGTTATATGCACTGCAAACGTTTCACCAGGCTTTTGATCCCTTATATAAAATAAGTGCCTTTCCTTAGTAACATTTGTTTGGGGGTTACACATTTCTCTAAATTTACATTTTAAGCACTCTTGGTCCTCCCTTGACTCAGCCTGTACAACAATATAACAGTTTTCCCCTTCTACGATATGCATAGCAAGTGCATACACAAATGAACATTCCCTTTCTATTGCTTCAGACCCAGCTAAATTAAGCAGAATAAATGCCTTTGTATGGTCATCTTAATCAGAAAATGCAGCCTGTATGAAAATGTCATACTCTTGCTCAAATACTCTCTATTTCTCTACTATATTACTATCAAACAACAAGTGCACTGGGTTTTCAAAATCCATCTGCCATGCTCACAAAGTATGTACAAACACACTGAAAATATGGCCCTTGTAATTATTTACAAATAAACTGTTCTCTGAGTGTGTAACAACATCCAAATGCACAATAAACTCTTCGAAATACTGTACTTTGAAAAATATGCTCTGAAATGGCTGTATTCTGTGAAATATGCCCTGTAATGGCTGTACTTCTATGAAGCAGCTTTACTGTAACACTGGACAAACATGAAAACACAGCATACACTTCTAATAACTCAGATAGCTTTGCTTAATACGAAAAAATACATGCTTATTTTATTCATTTTATGCAATTCGGATTTTAGTTCAAATATTTTCTATAGTAATTTGAATATTTTTATCAGTATCGTACATATCGGTTTATACAAAAATCATTTAGAATGTTCCATATGCCCCCGTTTCATATTATGGAAAAAGAAATGGTGCTGAGCAAGTTTTAATACCTGAAATTCATTTCTGACCTGTTTTGCAAAGTAAGCACATTTTAGAGATGATTCACTCCTGTATATTTCAAGAGCCCCAAGCAAGTGCCTTAAATTGTTTTAGCCAAGCCGCCTTTAACTTCATGCCCTTTGGATATGCCGTTTCTGATCCCATGCCCTTTAGATATGCCACTTCTGGACCATGTCGCTTGTATTTCTGCAACACATAAGACAAGCAGGTGGGGGGGGGTCATTTAGATGCTTTAATACATAGAAACACATCAGGATGGAGAGTAGTGTCATAAAGTATAAAAGAACTAGTTAACAGACAGACCTTACTTAGATACATGCTTACATCTCAACAACTTACTACAAAATGGAGGTCCAGCTTCACGTGCTGTGTATTTATACAGTTGTGCAAGCCCTTGAATAGCTTCTTAAAGATATATACACACACACTGGTCTACAATAACTATATATATATATATATATATATATAGTTAGATATAAATTGTATAGATATGTTTCGATATGTGTATAGGTTCATAGATATTTACTAGCCTAATGACCACAAGGACCTATTTAAGCCTAGCCATGCATCTCAAATCTCTGACAAGTTCTGATACCATTGATAAGTGAAAGCAGGGGCCTGGGAGATGAACCATATACAGCTTGTCTCTGTCCATTAGAGACATAGGTGCCAAACTAGGGATGAATTTCCTGTTCCTCATCCAGTTGTCCACGTTCCACTTGAATTCAGTTAGGGAGGAAATCTGCTTCACATAGATGGGGAGCCTGTTCCATAGATGGGGTAGTCTCTGGGATACATACATGTCTCTCCAGCAGGCCCTATTTCTATTGCAATAGATAAAACAAAATGTGGACCAGCACAATGGTAAAGCAGGACAATAATTTATTTATTTCAAAAAGTTAAAGCCATATAAATGGCTCACAACAAACAACAGACCGGTTTCAGCTATACAAAGCCTTCTTCAATGCTCATAAATTATAAAAGAAAATTATGTAGCACCCAACATCCTGGTCTTAAATAGTAAAGATTTAAAGAAACATTACAAAAATAAGTATATAATGACAAATCCATTAAAATTAAATACTTATGGAAAATCTTCTGGTAGTAACTACATGTAAATGTTAAAACTAAAAAGAACACCAAAATAATACTTATAAATATGAGTATAAATTAATTATTATAAAAAAGATTGATTGGCATAATCCACATAATTATACATGAGGATAAAGAGTATATCGTATTAATATTATTATTGGGATAACTCACCTTTATACATTGTTGTTGAGGAGTCATAATGCCAATCAAAATACAATGGATTATTGATGGCTTAGTAAATTCACACAAACTAAATCATTGTAAACATGTTATTCTATTTCATTAAGCCCAGGTTTGAACAATGCTCCTAATCTGGTTATCCACATGTTTTCCATATTATTGAGCTTCGTGTGCCAACCTACTTTAAAATTCCTATGCATTTGAATCTTGTCAGTAATCACAAATTTGAAAACAGCAGTGGGGTGATTCGTAATATGTTTGTATAGGGCATTAGACAACCTTTTATTTCTGATCGCACTAAAATGTTCACTAATTTTGAGTTTAACTGGCCTAGATGTCTGACCCACATAAAAAGCAGAACAAGTACAGGTGGCCAAATAAATGACCCAATCTGAGCTGCAATTACCAAAGATGGTGATATTATAAACTTTTGATGTGTTTTTACTAGAGAATTCTTTGGTTTTTAAGATGTGTTGACAGGCACTACAATGACCACAAGGAAAACAGCCAACCAATGGATCACCAAATAACGTGGTTTGGACAGTCATCTCAGGTGTGTACCTTTTATAATGAGTAAGGCGAGAGTGTATAGTGCATCCCCTGCGATATGAGAAAGCACATTGCTCTGGTAAAATCTCATTAAGAAATTCATGAGATTTTAATATGTCCCAGTGTCTATTGATGATTTCCCTGAATCTGGATGTGTTATTTCCATAAGTAGTTACAAGCCTGATTGGTTGGACAGAATTAGAATTGTCATCTTGTTTCAAATGTTTATATTGTAATAGGTTTGAACGTGTCACATGGTTGGTCTGGTCAATAGTATTGGAGATGTGATGCTTTGTATATCCACGGTTGATAAGCCTATTAGCCAAATCTTGTCTACAGACTTGATGTTGTTCTTGTGAAGAACATATGCGTTTCATCTTAAAAACTGAGATTTAGGAATATTACTGATGATGTGGCGTGGGTGAGAACTGGTTGCATGAAGCAATGTGTTATATTGAGGGAATTTTCTATGAACAGAGGTAGCCAATGTATCATCTGAAAGTCTTGAGACCACAACATCCAAAAAAACAATTTCTTGATGCTCTATGTTGACAGTAAATTGTATGTCAAAGGGATTATTATTCAAATAACCTACAAAATCAACCACCTGGTCTTTATTAGCACACCACACCATCCAGCAATCATCTAGATATCTTCTCCAGATATCTAAATGATTCATATAAAGATTCTGATGGACATCATATATATAGGATTGTTCGAAGAATCCCATAAATAAATCTGCATATATGGGGGCAAAAGATGCCCCCATTGCAGTACCTTTGATTTGCCAATATGGTTTTCCATCAAAATAGAAAATGTTTTTGCGCAGAACATATTCCGTAAATTTCACCAAAAAATTATTGAAGCCAGTGGAATATAATTCCGATTTCTCCAACCAATATGAAATGGCCAAAATACCAGCATCATGGGGAATACTTGTATATAAAGATGAAACATCCAATGTGCATAACCACCAGTGTGCTTCTAACTGAGAGTCCTAGATAATGTTTAGAAATTCTGTAGTATCTTGAATCCTTGATCTGACCATGGATAGTAATGGCTTCAGATAATAAGTTAGAAAAGCAGATAATGGTTCAGTTAAGGATCCTCTACCAGAAACAATAGGTCTACCTGGGGGATTGTTAGAATCTTTATGTATTTTTGGGAGAAGGTATAGATATTGTGGCATGGGTTCATCCACTTTAAGTTGTTTACCAACCTGTTTAGTAATAATACCCTCCTCAATTGCCAGATCCAAAAAGGAATCAATTTGTACCTTAAAGTTGGGTGTGGGATCTACAACCATTTGTATGTAATAACGAGCATCAGACAGTTGTCTTAAGGCCTCCGCCTTGTACTTAGTATGATCCATAACCACAATTCCTCCCCCCTTGTCAGCTGGAGTGATGACAATGTCATGGTTATGTTGAAGCTCGGAAAGAGCAAATCTCTCAGCTTGAGTAAGATTATTTCTAATGGGTTGATATAATGTTGAAAAATGTAAATCTTTCATGACACATTCTTTGAAGATGGAAACATGTTTGTCCATGGGTGGTGTAAAGGTAGATTTACCAAATTTGAAACCAGTAGATCTTTGAGTATTGTCATGACCTGAAAAAAATAGCTTAAGGTTTAACAATCTACAAAAACCATTAACATCTTGTAACAAATTATGTTCAGAAACAGGTGCAGTGGGAAAAAAATTGAGGCCATTATTCAATACTTGGTAGTGTACAGGTGATAGTTCAAATGATGAAATATTAAGAACATTAATTATTGTTTCACAATTTGTTGTAGTAAAGCCTGCAGAGTGGATGTTCCTATGTCTATTTCTGTGCTTCCTCCCTCCACTTCGTGTCTTGTGTCTAAAGGGGCCAGATGCTTTCTCTTAGCAGCTGGGGACGCCTGGCATGAGGGGACATCATAATCTGTAACAGATGAGGTCTCATCCTCTGATGTACCACTAAATGTGGATTCTGTCCTTCTCAGTATAGATCTTGGCCTTTTCCTACCTTTATTATTTTTGTTAGTTCTATCAGTAAACCTAACATTCTTGGATGTGACAAAGGGTTTACCTTTGTCATAATCAGCTAAATCCCTATTAAATTTATGTATTTTCCTCTTCATCAATTGTTGTTCTAAACTGGCTAAGTCTTTAGCTAAATCAGAAATATATTCCTGAAAAAAACTTCAGTTGCAAATGCTTGAGCTTCCAAACAAAATGTTTGAATTTCTGCTATTTGAGATTCAATAGTTCTCTCATAATAACTAGATATTGCAGGCAAGGTTTAAGACTTTAGAATGGGTAATTCTGGTGCTGTTTGTTTTGTGGATATGCAGAAGGTCCATCAGAG
This sequence comes from Protopterus annectens, assembly GCF_019279795.1. Taxonomy (NCBI): domain Eukaryota; kingdom Metazoa; phylum Chordata; order Ceratodontiformes; family Protopteridae; genus Protopterus; species Protopterus annectens. The sequence goes on along the minus strand of NC_056730.1, from coordinate 701,023,244 downwards.
TGGGGTCTGACAATGCCCTGTATGCTAGGCATAGATCTCCCCTCAAAAGCCTGTAGGAGACAGAATACAAGGATAGGAGCATGAGGTGATCAGCATAGAATGTTTTACTTACACCCTGTAATCTTTTAGTGAGGAAACTCTGTGGATATTCCAATTGTTGGATATGCCTGGTTAGGTACATAAGAAAGAGGGCATTGCACTCAATGATAGGTTGCCAAATACAGTGGAACAATGACTTCCTTGGACTTAGATGCCATACCTTTGTTTATAAGTTGCACAACATAGAATGATTTCCTGACTACTGTAGACACATGATGGTCAAAGGCTAGATTACTATCTGTGTGTGTCCCTAAGTCCCTGACTACTGGGTCAACTTTAAGGGGTGTGTTGTCAATATGATAGTTATCAGGGGTGGATGACTTCAGGATATTATTATGCATTTCTTGGCATTTAGATTTAGTCCATGGCTCTGACACCAGTTGGCTGTCTGTGTCAGCCACTCCTAGGAAACATTTGTGTCAGTGTAGGATTCAATGACAGCTCCTAATTAGAAATCATCTGCAAATTTAGTCAGCCAGAGACCACTGACATTGGCCTTGACTTCAGAGAAGTAAATGCCAAAATAGGAACGGTCGATGGACTGATCCCTGAGGGACTCGACTTGTGAATGGCCTCTTTGTAGAGGTGGACTCCCCAATTCTAAGTTCCTGGGTCCTGTCTGTGAGCCAGTTGGCTATCCACTGGGTGACATATGACTTTCTACCTAACCTCTTGAATTTGTCAACAATGCCCGAGTGGGGTATTGTCTCAAATGCTTTGGCCAGAT